>NC_062569.1:68776308-69082023 GCF_022837055.1 Prionailurus viverrinus | reverse complement strand
AAGGAACATAGTTAAACATCATAAAAGCCATTTATGAAAAGCCCACAGCTAATATCATCCTCAATGGGGAAAAACTGAGAGCTTTTCCCCTGAGATCAGGAACACGACAGGGATGTCCACTCTCACTGCTGTTGTTTAACATAGTGTTGGAAGTTCTAGCATCAGCAATCAGACAACAGAATGAAATCAAAGGCATCAAAATTGGCAAAGATGAAGTTAAGCTTTCACTTTTTGCAGATGACATGGTACTATACATAGAAAACCCGATAGACTCCACCAAAAGTCTGCTAGAACTGATACATGAATTCAGCAAAGTCGCAGGATACAAAATTAATGTACAGAAGTCAGTTTTATTTTTATACACTAATAATGAAGCAACAGAAAAACAAATAAAGAAACTGATCCCATTCACAATTGCACCAAGAATCATAAAATACCTAGGAATAAACCTAACCAAAGATATACAAGATCTGTATGCTGAAAACTATAGAAAGCTTATGAAGGAAATTGAAGAAGACACAAAGAAATGGAAAAACATCTATGCTTATGGATTGGAAGAATAAATATTGTTAAAATGTCAGTACTACCCAAAGCAATCTACACATTCTATGCAATCCCAATCAAAATTGCACCAGCATTCTTCTCAAAGCTAGAACAATCCTAAAATTTGTATGGAACCACAAAAGACTCTGAATAGCCAAAGTAATATTGAAGAAGAAAACCAAAGCGGGAGGCATCACAATCCCAGACTTTAGCCTCTAGTACAAAGCTGTAATCATCAAGATAGCATGGTATTGGCACAAAAACAGACACATAGACCAATGGAATAGAAGAGAGACTCCAGAATTGGACCCATAAAAGTATGGCTAACTAATCTTCGACAAAGCAGGAAAGAATATCCAATGGAAAAAAAGGCAGTCTCTTTAACAAATGGTGCTGGGAGAACTGGACAGCAACATGCAGAAGAATGAAACTAGACAACTTTCTTACACCGTTCACAAAAATAAACTCACAATGGATAAAGGACCTAAATGAGACAGGAAACCATCAAAACCCTAGAGGAGAAAGCAGGAAAAGACTCCTCTGACCTCAGCCGCAGCAATTTCTTACTTGACACATCTCCAAAAGTAAGGAAATTAAAAGCAAAAATTAACTATTGGGACCCCGTCAAGGTAAAAACCTTCTACACTGCAAAGGAAACAATCAACAAAACTAAAAGGCAACCGACAGAATGGGAGAAGATAGTTGCAAATGACATATCAGATAAACAGCTAGTATCCAAAATCTATAAAGAACTCACCAAACTCCACACACGAGAAACAAATAATCCAGTGAAGAAATGGGAAGAAGGCATGAATAGACACTTTTCCAAAGAAGACATCCAGATGGCCAGCAGACACATGGAATGATGCTCAACATCACTTCTCATCAGGGAAGTACAAATCAAAACCACACTCAGATATCACCTCACGCCAGAGTGGCCAAAATGAACAAATCAGGAGACTATAGATGCTGGCGAGGATGTGGAGAAATGGGAACCCTCTTGCACTGTTAGTGGGAATGCAAACTGGTGTAGCCACTCTGGAAAACAGTGTGGAGGTTTCTCAAAAAATTAAAAATAGATTTACCCTATGACCCAGCAATAGCACTGCTAGGAATTTACCCAAGGGATGCAGGAGTGCTGATGTGTAGGGGCACATGTACCCCAATGTTTATAGCAGCACTTTCAACAATAGCCAGATTATGGAAAAAGCCTAAATTTCCATCAACTGATGAATCGATAAAGAATATGTGGTTTATATATACAATGGAATACTACTTGGAAATGAGAAAGAATGAAATCTGGCCTTTTGTAGCAATGTAGATGGAACTGGAGGGTGTTATGCTAAGTGAAATAAGTCAGGCAGAGAAAGACAGATACCATATGTTTTCACTCATTTGTGGATCCTGAGAAACTCAACAGAAGACCAGAGGGGAGGGGAAGGGGAGAAAATAGTTACAAATAGAGAGAGAGGGAGGCAAACCATAAGAGACTCTTAAATACAGAGAACAAACTGAGGGCGAATGAGGGGTGGGGGAGAGGGGAAAATGGGTGATGGGCATTGAGGAGGGCACCTGTTGGGATGAGCACTGGGTGTTGTATGGAATTCAATTTGACAATAAATTACATATAAAAAATAAAAAAAAACAAAAATAATAAAAATTAAAAAAAAAAAAAAGAAAATTGCAACCAGAGTCATGGGCTTTCAACCCATGTCTCACAATAGAATAGTCTTATTTCAGGACACCTGACCATCCTGCAAATGTGGTGGTGGGTCCAGAGGACAGATAGCTGAGGCTGTCAGAAAGCCATGTCCCTGCAGCAGCAGGGTGGGCAGTGCGTTTTCATAGCCATCACACCCTGGGACACAGTGGGATTTGGAGGGAAGAAGGTGGGATTTAGCTTTACATTCTAGCTGTGTCACTTAGCAGTTCCCTGACTTTAGACAGTTTTTGATAACCATTCTGTAAAATGGGAAAATTAGTTTATACTCCATTTATTGTAATAGTTAAACATACGATAAAGGGAGGGAGGGGGAGAGAGAATTTTGCAGTTGCTAAGAGATGGACATAGATATAAATAAATTTAGTAATGGTAGGAGAACACAGTGGTTAAGAGCTAGACCACCCTAGGTGCGCCTGGGTGGCTCAGTCGGTTAGCATCCAACTTCGGCTCAGGTCACGTTCTCACAGTTCGTGGTTCGAGCCCTGCGTCGGGTTCTGTGATGACAGCTCAGAGCCTGGAGCTTGCTTCCGATTCTGTGGATTCTGTGTCTCCCTCTCTCTGGACCTTCCCCGCTCACGCTGTCTCACTCTCTCTCTCAAAAATAAATAAATATTAAAAAAAAAAAAAGAGCTAGACCACCCCTGTTGGACTCCAGTCCACACTTCCTAAGTTCCTTGACCTTGTTTGTTTCCAAATCTCTGTGCTCAGTTTCCTTACCTGTTACTTGGAGATAAAAGGATTATGGTGAGGACTGAATGAATGAATGAATTTTATGTACATGAATGATGTAAAGTGACTAGAGCCATTTCTGGCACATAGCACCATGTATGTGAACTTTTAATGCTATTGTTACTTCAACTATGTTTATTTAAATACCTATCTGGATTTTCTCGTTTTATGATTTTTGACTTATTTTTACTCTGAACTTTACATTAACTTCCTTTGCTCCTTTCCAGATTCTTTTTTTTTTTTTAAATCTGTGATGGTTTTCTTGTAGATTTACCTGAGATTCACTTTAAAAGAGAATGTTCCCTGAGTTAGTGGTCAATTGGAATAGAAGCATTTCTCAAAGGTTGTTCCCTGTGATCAGCCCTCTGTACTCTGGCTTCATCAGATGATGCAAGTATAGGTATAGAAGATCAACCCCTCTTATTCTCTCAGCTTAGTTCTTCAGGAAATTAGCTTAGCTAGGGACTTGACAGGCAGGCCATGTGAAACTTTAACAGAGGACCACCAAGCTACTTAACTGGAGTGATTTCATGCTTCAGAACTCACATCCAAGCTGATTTCTCAAACATCCATTCCTCTTTTACCATACTGTAAAAAGCTTAGTGATCTTGAGCTGGTAAGTAGGGAATGGAATTTACATTGCATAAAATTTATAATAAAGTGTGATAAAACAACAATGGATTTGTTTTCATTTTTCAAAGAATGACGTGATAGGAGCTTTTTTTAAAACAAAACAAAATAAAAACAATGTCAGTTGTCTCAGTGCTTTGTACCCATCTTGGGAAGGTTGGTTCTCATGTTTATCCTTGAAGAAATGATTAGTTTTAGAAGACAACGTGTCAAGCCCTCAGAAACATGTGGAATGTAACATTCTGATCTGTAGGGTAATGACTTGAAGCCATATCTCATTCTCCTTTTTCACTCAGCTGCAGCATGAGTTTGGAATCTATAGGACAGGATGGCACCCTGGAGTACAGCTTGCAGACTTCAGTGCCATTGAGCTCATAAATGGCTCAGCTGGCATCTCAGGCAGGGAGTATATGAACCAGGCTCAGATGCAGCTGATGATTTGATGTCCAGATGTGAGGAGGGAAGGGGGTTCAAAGCAACAGCAACAGCTGATTATAAAAGAGAACAATAGCAAGGGAGAGAAATTAAAGAGAAACACAGCGAGATGACAGGGCTAGTTGGAGGGGGGAGTATCATTCATCTCTTGTGAAAGCCCCCACAGCAGAAAGATGGATTAATGCTGTCAGAGCTGTTATCCATTCCATCAGCTTTATTATATGGTAGAAAGCTACCTGTCACTTTCTTGGCTGCATGCAGTGGTACAATCCTGGCTCCCTTTCCCCAGTGCATCGCAAACATTTTCTCGGTTTCCTTTTTGAAGCAGCTTTAATATTTGTTTCAATCACAGGTAGATCCATCATATGCATTTAATTTAAAAAGTCATAACAAGCGGAATTTTTGTTCAACATAAAGAGCTCATAAAACAAATGCTACTATTTATCAACTTTAATGGATTTTGTAAAGGTCTTATAGGAATAAAGAATAAAAACCCAATGATGGTCTTACAATAAATACTCGATACTTTATTGCCTATTTACGGGGATAATCTTCTTGCCTTCCCACAATATATGGCTCTTCAAAAAGAGTTAAACTGTGGTCATGTGGTTTACTTGCCAGGAGATGGCAATAGTGGTCTGTTTCCATGTTTAGTCTTACAAAGGCTCATTCCACCAAAATTAAACTAGGTACCAAAATGATGGGGAATTCCAATTCTGTTTTCCAATGCAAAGTTATCCATTTAAAATTCTTGAATTATAAAGTTGTTTCTAATCATGTACAGCCAGATTTTTTACCAAAGGCGTTGTCATGACAGCTTTCTGAAGACCCCCAAATAATCATTTTGTTCTCCTAGAAGCAATAACATAATTTTGAGAAAAAAATCTACGCATACAATCAGAAATTTAACAAAAGCCACAGGGAATGAAGTAAAATGGGAATTTGATAAGATTATGATGATTAATGCTTAGACAAGAATCACTGAATCTTTAAGTAAGAAATCAGATCAATATCCCTTGAATTTATTGGATGAGCCTTTTAGCACTTTGATTGAAATCAGGCCAACTTTTCATTCGAGTTCATTGTGATGCTGTCACTGTTTTACCTGGGAAAGACTGAACCTATATAGTACTTTCCATCTGCGTTATATACATTTCCTTTTATTTGACATTGAGAGCTACAAAACCCAACATTTTCTTCTTTGTTTCAGCTCCTAGGAAGCTCAAGTATTATTGTCTTCAGCAAGAATTTTATGAAATAGTTTTCTTTTTCTTCCTTTTATTATTAACTTATCTTTACTCTGGACTAATGGTTCAATTTTATTATACTGTACATGCATTTCAAGCCATGTTGAATCTCTTTTGGAAATACATGTGCTTTACTTTCATGAATGCAATGAAGCTGTGATCACTCTGGATAATAATTATAACCATTCTTTGCTGTGATGGTTTGTAGTTCTACCCATAGACTACATAATAATTTTCTTGAAAGCAACAGCCACAGCATGAAGGCCACCTTAATCTTTTATTGCTATGTTCAAGATGACTGCTTGCTATTTTTCAGAGAGGGCATTTCCTTTTTTCTAAGTAAAATATCTACATCTAGAATGTTTTTAAATAAAATGGTTTTCAGTTTGCTGCTCTTAGCAGATTTTTTCAATTGCTATATTTGAGTAATTTTGCTCCAGTCTATTACAAGCTCATGGTCTATTGCATGGTCTGTTGCAGTGGGTTACATGTGGTTCTTGAGGATTCCACGTGAAGCACTTTTAGCCAGTTCAAAGTAAAGAAAAACATTATTTAATATATTGTATTGCCACAGTGATTGAAAGTAATAATCTGTTATAGAAAGAAACTAAAATTTATTGAGGTGGTAGCTATTATGACAGTATTGGATCCTAGCTTTTTAAAAAAACAGGTATGGAACATTAAATTTAATATCTGGTAGAAAATTAGTTGTGTTGTCATATGTGATTAAAACAGTTTTCCCAATAATTGTTTCCATTAGTGCAATTGATAGTTTATATCTACTTGATTGCAAGGGTATGCTGACATACTCATAACTGAATATTAAGACCAATCATATGACTTCGGGAGTGAGTTGAATTTAACATGATTTTCCTTTTGTTTTTAGTCTTTGGTTAGACTTACTGTCATAACAGAAAATCAAGGCAAGTGCTCATGTGTTGGTTATACTAAATGGCCTGTGTAAGCTGAGCCAGTACTGGGACTATTTGCCTCTCACCACTCTTCATATTCTTTTCTGTATCATGGAGGGACGGACTCCTGCAGGCCGAATTTCCCAGGCTCCCATGTCAACAGACTCAGCTAATGGGACACAGTTGGAGGAACTCAAAGTGTGGGAAGGAGGAAGAAGCTGGAGTATTCCCCTACCTCCTCTCTGGGCAGTGTATCGGCCACTGGCTAAATCTCCTCTGTGTGGTCCCCTCTTCTGCTAGCATTCTTGACTACTGGGCTCTGGGGGTTTACCTCCTTCTGGACCCCTAAGCCACCGTGTTGCAAGGACTTCTTGGTGTCACTCAGCTCTGGGCTGCCTCGCTGTCTCTTGTTTGCTTTTTCAGCCTTTTCCATTTCCACCTGTGTAACCAATTTCTTGCATTAAGTGTTCTCCATTATAAAAACCTGAAATGGTTTCTATTTTCCTGGTAAAGCTTGACTGAATTATAAGATTTAGCATAAAATATGCTTAGCATGGAAATTTTCTGTGTGTATCAGTGTTAATGTAAGTTTTTTTAACACGCTTTCAAAATCAGCTTAAATTTATTTACGATTTGCATCTTGTATACTGAGTGCCAGATTCTATGACTCCTATGTTTTTGAGTAATACTCTATTATATTAGAAACACAAAGAAGCATGTAAAGAAGAAAGTAACAAGAGGAAGAGGGAAAGGGAAAAAAAGTAAAAGGAACCGAAGGGTACAATATTTCTAAAAAATTATTTACAGAATTTGATCAGCTTTTAAAGTGTCTCCTCCTTCCCAAAATGTTTTTATAAAGAATATTAATTCTATTATATTTTAGTGTTACATGTGGAAAAAGGTACCACTATCCATAAACTTAGGGAAACATGAAAATGAAACATGAAAATGTTTCATGAAAATGAAGCAGCTTTAAATTTTTTTTAATGTTTATTCATTTTTGAGAGAGACAGAGCGTGAGTGGGAGCGGGGCATAGAGAGAGGGAGACAGAATCCGAAGCAGGCTCCAGGCTCTGAGCTGTCAGCACAGAGCCTGCTGGGTGGCTCGAACTCACATACCATGAGATCATGACCTGAACTGAAATCAGACGCTTGACCAACTGAGCCACACAGGCACCCCTAAATAGCTTTTTAAAAATAGCATTGCTTCAGAGAATTTAATTTGCTGGTGAGCCTTGTGAATTTCTAGGTGACTAATCTATTTTATTACCTCATCTTATAGATATCATTGATTTCAAGATTCACTTATTTACTTATTTATTTATTCAACAAATATTTGTTGACCTCAAGAAGCATGTATTAGACACTATTATAAGGATTGGAGATACAAGAGTAAAGTGAGCAGAAAAAAAATATCTGCCTAATTTGTAGTAGGAAGAGATAGTCAACAAATAAGTAAGTAACAGTCAGATAGTGAAGTGCTATGAAAAATAGTAAAGCAGGGAATACAGCTAGGGAGTGCTGAGGCAAAGGTGAACAATTGCACTTTTAAACAGTATGGTTAAGGAACACTCCATAGAGCAAAAGGGGCAAGTCCTGTGCCTGTCAGACACTCCAGTGTTCCACATGGATATTACTTACAGCAACTGCTAAGCCTCTGAGCAGAGCATGGCTGGGAGTCTTGAGGAACATAGAGAATGATAGTATTCAGGAGGCCAGTACATTTTAAGAAATCATCAATTTAAAAACAGCTTTGGGAGAAGAGATTTAAAAGAAAAACAGAAAGAAAAAAATTCTGTTCCATTCAATGTACACATAGTTTTTTAAAAACTAAATGACTATAGCATACATTTATCACTGCATGCCTCATTTTTTTGTTGGTTTGAGGCTAAGATTTTTTTCACACACAGCATCTGAAGTTTCTTCTGAAACACTTCTGGTCTCTAGTTAATGTATAACATCATGATGACATGCCGTTCTTCATTATTTTAACTTGTATTTGTACCATCCGTAGAACTAACAATATAATCCAGGCTTACACTAAAGAATTCTTGGATTTGGTTCTGCATTTTTTATTTCAGTACACTTTTGCTTTCATTCTCCTCCTTAATTTAATTACATATTGCTGGAAGTTAAATAGCTTCTCTTCAAAGGCAGCTAGTACCTTTTGATATCTAACCTTACAGATACCCTTCAGAACTTGTGAATCAGTCACACCAATTCTTCCTAGCTTTGAAATGCCTATGATCAGTTCTGAGATGTTTGGTTACATTTGCCCAACATTCAATGACAGCTACTTCCTAACCTATTCCTCTATCTGCAACTAAAGAATTTCTTTTGATATTGATTGGGAAGTTCCTTCCTTGTAGAGAAACTTGAAAATATGAATAAAAAATATTTGATCTCTGAACCCATTTTGCATCGAAGCATCACAGGAGACCAGTGTTTTGTGGAACACAGTGAAAGAAACATCTCCATGCCATTACCACCACTTGTTCCTTGTCATTTTGATAATAGCCAGCCTGACAAGTGTAGGATAATACCTCATTGTAGTTTTGATTGCCTTGATGATTAGTGATGTTGAGCATCCTTTCATGTGCCTGTTGACCATCTGTATATCTTCTTTGGAAAAAAGCCTATTCAGGTGCTCTGCCCATTTCTCAATCAGATTGGTTGTTGTTGTTGTTGTTGCTTAGTTGTATGGATTCTTTGTATATTTTGGATGTTAACAAACCCCTTATTGCCCTATTGCAACCCCTTATTGCCCTATTGGGTATATAATTTGCAAATATCTGCTCCTGTTCAGTAGGTTGACTTTGTGTTCTGCTGATTGTTTCCTTCACTTCCCATATGTTTATTTTTGCTTTTGTTTCCCTTGCCTTTAGAGACAGATTCAAGAAAATGCCAGTCAGACCAATGTCAGGGAGCTTCCCACAAATGTTTTCTTCTAGGAGTTTTATGGTTTTAGGTGTTATATTCAAGTTTTAAATCTATTTTTAGTTAATTTTTGTATATGGTATAAGACAGTGGTCCAATTTCATTCTTTTGTATGTAACTGTGCAGTTTTTCCAACACCAATTATTGAAGGTACTCTCCTTTCCCCATTGTATATTCTCATCTTTGTCATAAATTAGTTGACCATACATGTGTGCTTTTATTTCTGGACTTTCTAATCTGTTCCATTGATCTATATGTATATATTTTTATAATAGAATACTGTTTTGATTGCTATGGCTTTGTAGTATACAGTTGACTCATGAACAATGTGAGTGTTAGGGGTTCTGACCTCCTGTGCAGTAGAAACTCCTTGTATAACTTTTGACCCCTTTAAAATTTTACTGTTAGCCTACTGTTAGCCTACCTGTTCAAAGATCAACAATAGTTTGAAATCAGGGAGTGTGATGTTTATAGCTTTTTTCTTTCTCAGGATTATTTTGGCTATTTGGGGTATTTTGTGTTTCCATACAAATTTTAGTATAATTTACTCTATTTTTATGAAAAATGCTGTTGGAATGTTGATAGGAATTGCACTGAATCTGTAGATTGCTTTGGGTTTTTTGGACATTTTAACAATATTGATTCTTTCAATCCATGAGCATGTTGTATCTTTCCATTTATTCGTGTCATCATTAATTTCTTTTGTTAGTGCCTTATAGGTTTTAGTGTGTAGCTCTTTCCCATCCTGGCTTAAGGTTATTTCTGGATATTTTATTCTTTTTGATGAAATTGTAATTGGGATTGTTTTCTTGATTTCTCTTTCTGATAGTTTGTTATTAATGTATACAAATGAAGATTTTTCTAATAAAAATAAAATAAAACAGACTTTTATATTAATTTTGTATGCTATAACTTCAGCTATAACTGAATTTGTATACTAGTTCTAAAAGGTTTTTGGTGGAGTCTTAAAGTGTTTTCCATATGTAGTATGTTATCCAAATAGTTTTACCTCTTCCTTTCTAATTTGTATGCCTTTTGTCCTTTTTCTTGCCTAATTGCTGTGGCTACCACTTCCAATACTATGTTGAATAAAAGTCTTGCTCTTGATCAGCTTTTCACCTTTGAGTATAATATTGGGTTTGTCATATGTGGTCTTTATTATGTTGAGGTATGTTCCCTCTGCACCCACTTTATTGAGAGTTTTTATTATATGGATGTTGAATTTTGTCAGATGCTTTTTCTGTACTATTGAAATGATTATATGATTTTAATTTTTCATTTTGTTAATGTGGTGTATCATGTTGATTGATTTGTGGATATTAGACCATTCTTGCATCCCTGGAATAAATCCCACTTGATCATGGTGTATGATCCTTTTAACGTTTGGTTGAATTCAGTTTGCTAATATTTTGTTGAAGATTTTTCCATCTATGTTTATCAGAAATAGTAGCTTGTAATTTTCTCTTTTTGTACCATCCTTGTGTGGTTTTAAAACCAGGGTAATGCTGGACTCCTAGAATAAGTTTGGAAGCTTTCCCTCCTCTTCAGTTTTTTGGAATAGTTTGGGAAGAATAGGTATTAAATCTTCTTTAAATGTTTGGTAGAATTTATTCGTGAAGGCTACTGGTCCTGGGCTTTTGTTTGTTGGGAGTTTTTTGATTACTGATTCAGTGTTCTTATTAATAATAGGACTATTCAGATTTTCTATTTCTTCATGATTTGATCTTAGAAGATTGTAAATTTCTAGGAATTTATCAATTGCTTCTAGATTGTTCAATTTGTTGGTGTATAATTGTTCATAGTAGTCTCTTATGATCATTTGTATTTCTGTGGTATCAGTTGTAACTTCTCTCTCATTTCTGATTTTACTTGAGTCCTCTCATTCTTTCTTCTCATTAAAAAAATAATTAATATTTATTTTTGAGAGAGAGAGAGAGAGAGAGAGAGAGAGAGAGAGAGAATGTGAGCAGGGGACGGGCAGAGAGAGAGGGAGACAGAATCTGACTCAGGCTCCAGGTTCTGAGATGTCAGTACAGAGCCTAAAGCAGGGCTTGACTCATGAATCATGAGATCAAGACCTGAGCTGAAGTCAGACACTTAACCAACTGAGCCACCCAGTCACCCCTCTCTCTATTCTTCTTGATGAATCTAGATAAAGTTTTGTCAACTTTTTTGTTTTTTCAAAGAACTAGCTCTTAGTTTTATTTTTTCTATTGTCTTTCTTTCCTCCTTTTTTTCTTTGGCTTTTAAGTTTTTATTTTAATTCCAGTTACTTAACATACAGTGTTATATTAGATTCAGGCGTACAATATAGTGATTCAATAATTCCACGCATCACACAGTGCTCATCACAAGTATATTCCTTAATCCCCATCACTTATTCCACCCATCCCCCCACCCACCTCCCCACTGGTAATCATCAGTTTGTTCTCTGTCATTAAGAGTCTGTGTCTTGATTTGTCTTGCTCTCTCCTTCCCCCACCCCCACTTTGCTCCTTTGTCTTATTTCTTAAATTCCACATGTGAGTGAAATCATATGGTATTTGTCTTTCTCTGACTGCCTTATTTTGGTTAGCATTGTACTCTCTAACTCCATCCATGTCATTACAATGGCAAAATTTCATTCCCTTTAGTGGCCAGATAATATTTCAGTGTGTGTGTGTGTGTGTGTGTGTGTGTGTGTGCGTGCGCGTGTGCGTGTTACATCTTTATCCATTCATCAATCCAAGGATAGTTAGGCTGCTTCCATACCTAAGTTTTGGTGCAAAATAGAATGTAAATTCTTCAAAGAAATATTTTTGTTGTGTGTGTGATTAAATGCTATTCAGTCACAGTAGATCCTTTAACCAAATTTTCTTTGAGGTGTTACTAATTTTTTTCAGTTTTGGGAGTGGGAGTGAAGAGATTCATTTAAGTGTCACCTGTCCAGGGTCTTGGAAACTGGATGATATCATACACCTACGCTAGAAAACTCTCAGTCTTCATGGCAAAGATGCTCATCTAAGCAACCGGCCATCATTATTACTTGAAAACTGTTTCTTAAGGGGTGTTTTCCCCATAACTAAGAATGTTTTGAATACAGAGCTGAAGAATATACTGAGCAGGTTTTGTACATCATCCTTTGGTGAGAGCACATTATCAGAATTATCAAAATTACAGAAACCATTATTAAATATGTTTTCTTGTTTTGAAGCACTAACGGGTAGTTGCAGATTTAAAAAACTATTGAGTGAAATTTTATGTAGCTTAATTCAAAATAATAATGAAATGAATTTACACATTTCCAAATCTATTCTCTCTTTCTGGAACCAGCTAAAAAGTATGCCTTCTCATTCTTTCTCTGATCATTATAGTATTACTGAATATCCTAGAGAAAAAAAATATTTGGTTAATTTATAGTGAATTAGTTTAACATTTCTTTTATTACCTCAAATTGATAATTACTTAACTCTACATTTCCTTTTTGTGACCTTTTTATACAATTTGATTGCAAACACCTTGAGTACAGAGATATATTATTTTGTACTGTTTTGTCTTACCTAAAATTTTTTTCAGATTATCTGTTTTAAAATTTTTTTTAACGTTTATTTATTTTTGAGACAGAGAGAGACAGAGCATGAATGGGGGAGGGTCAGAGAGAGGGAGATACAGAATCTGAAACAGGCTCCAGGCTCTGAACTGTCAGCACAGAGCCCGACGCGGGGCTCGAACTCATTGACCGTGAGATCATGACCTGAGCCGAAGTCGGCTGCTTACAGATTATCTGTTTTAAAACTTGTGTGGCTCTTCACTATTAAATATTGTTTTCAAACTTTTTCACCAATGTGTTTCAGGTGAAAAAGGAATAAAAATGTTATTTCTGAGGATTTGAGGCCCTGAACAGAAGCAGGGGCAAAGAACTTGAAATTTATTTCAAAGAGTTTATAGTCTTATTCTGACCTAAACATTTGTATAAATTTTGTGTTTTGCTTCATAATATATTCTTTTGTGTTGTTTTGTTTCCAGAAAAAAAATAAAATGAATGTTCTAGGAGATAAGATATGTTTGAGCCATTGCTTAACTTTCCTTATGGTCATGCTACAGAAACCAGTCTAAGTTTGTTTCTTTTGTTTTTTACATTTTATTTATTTGCTTATTTATTTATTTTTTAAAGTTTATTTAAACTCACATGTGCACAAGCAGAGGAGGGGCAGAGAGAGGGAGAGAGAGAGAGAGAGAGAGAGAGAGAGAGTGAGAGAGAGACTGCCAAGCAGTCTCTGCACAGGCAGCACAGAGCCTAATGCAGGGCTTGAAATCATGAACCCTGAGATCATGACCTGAGCCAAAACCAAGAGTCAGATGCTTAACTGACTGAGCCACCCATTTTAGAATGCACAGGAAGCAGACGGAGATTAGACTCTTTTTCCTGGGGATTCCAGGCCCCCTATAGTCTTACCTTAGCTGACAGAATTCCTACCTTTACCCTTTGGAAATTACCTTTGGCTATAGCCAACTGAATTCCTAAGGCTTCTGTAACAAAGTACCACAAACAAAGTGGCTTAGAACAACAGAAATTATTGTCTCATAGTTCTGGAGGCTAGAATTCCAAAATCAAGCAGGTAACAGGGCCATGATCACTTTAAAACCCATGGGAGAAACTCTGACTTGCTTTTCCAGCTTCTGGTAGCCCAAGACATTCCTTAGGTGTGGAAACATAATTTCAATCTCTTTTTCCATCTTCACATTATCTTCCTTTAATATGTGTCCATTGCTATGTCTAAATTTCCCTCTTTAAAAAGACATCAGTCATATTGGATTAGAGACCCACTCTAATGGCCTTATTTTAACCTGATATCCCGTAAAGACTATTTTCAAATAGGGTTACAATCTGAGCTGTTGGGGGCTAGGATTTCAGCATATCAACTTGAGGGGCACAATTCAATCCACCAACAAAACAACACTCTTTTCCCAGCATATCCTATGTATTTTTCTCTCCAGGTAGAGTTGCTAAATGTAACAGATAGAAATGCAAGGAACCTCAGTTAAATTTGAATTGTAGACAAACAACAAATAATTTTTGGTATAGGTATGTCCTAAATAGTGTGTGATGCATTCTTATATTGATTTTTTTTATTTGAAATCTCAATTTATCTAAGCATTCTGGATTTATCTGGTAATACTATGTCCATGTCTTTGCCTTCCTTAGTTTCATTAATCTATCTTTCAGAATTTTCAGTCTGATCTTTTCTTCAAGATTTGGCTCAAGTGCCACCAACTTTAAGAAGGTTTTCCTGTTCTCTCCATCTGGAAGTAATTGCTTTCTCTTCTTAACTTTGGTAGAACTTTAATCTATACTTCACCTGTGATATTTACCAGATTCTACCTTGTGTTAAAATTGTTGACATATGTATCTTTTCTACCTTACTGTGTAGAAATTATTTGGGGGCCAAAGATTTTTCTGATTCAGTTTTCTATCTTATTTAGCATCTAGCTCAGCCCCTTGGGATGGTAGGCATTCAGAAAAAAATACTTGCTCCTATTTGATTTGGCTTACTTAAATAAAACAACAGAGCTACTGAATAACCAAGAGAGATAGATGAAACAATTCCTACCCAATAGTCAAACTCTGATTCTTTAACTAAATGCTCCCTGTTTTCTCAAATGCTGCCTCCTCAGCAAACCACAGGTTTGACCTACACTAAAACTTCATCATCAGGCATAGACTCCCCATTTCCCTGATTTATTATAAAGGATTAAAGTGTTCACTGGTATTTACTTTTGATGATTTATGCCTAGATTATATTTACAGTCAGTGTGGAAGAAATATTGAAGGGTGTATTCATACCAACATTTTTCAGAAACAGCCTGGCTGAGTGTGGATTGGCAGCACATAATAGAAAGAGGTAGGAGAACCAGACTCATTTTCAATAGCAGTAATCCTGCTGTGTACTAATAATTGCAGGATAGAGATGTTCTTTATTCATTCTTCCACTTATTCAGCCAACCAATGGGTCATTGTTCACTGAGTCCATTAAAAAACATGTTTATGTGGGCGAGAACTGGACAAGGCCTTCAAGGCCTTTCTTACTAGTATTTTTACAATTAAAATCCAGTGGAATTCCTTTGTATTATTCATGCTAAGGGATAGAATACATAATTTCTTTAAGTTATAATTTAAAATGTTACTATTTTAAAAAATGCTATTTTCCCTGAACTAGTAAAGTGTGGTTTGGGAAACTGGTTTGATTAATACTAATAGTCCACACTTGATAAAAAAACAAAACAAAACAAAAAAACACATCTTTTTGTTGACAAATAAGGTTGGAAAATACCAGGTTAAAGAGGCTTCTTTGTTGTAGTCCTTCTTAGATATTTTACTATATCAATGTGTTTATGTAATAACAGGTCTAATCTTTGTGTGCTTTACTCATCAGTGGCTCCTGGTTGGCTCAGTTGGTTGAGCATCTGACTCTTGGTTTCAGCATCTGACTCTTGGTTTCAGCTCAGGTCATGTTCTGACCAGTTCATTGTTTCAAGCCCTGGGTTGGGCTCTGGGCTGACAGTGCAGAGCCTGCTTGAGATTCTCTGTCTCCCTGTCTCTCTGCTTCTCCCTTATTCACATGTGTGCTCTTTCAAAGTAAATAAGCATTTAAAAAAACACCTTTTTTAGGGGCACTTGGGTGGCTCTGTTGGTTAAGCATCCAGCTCTTGATTTAGGCTCAGGTTATGTTCTCACAAGTTTGTGGGATAGAACCTCGCATCAGGTTCTGCGCTGACAGAATGGAGCCTGCTTGGGATTCTTTCTTTTGCTCTCTCTTTACCCCTTCCTTGCTTGTGCTCTCTCTCTCTCTCTCTCTCTCTCTCTCTCTCTCTCTCAAAATAAATAAATAAACATAAAAAAATTAAAGTTTAAAAAAATTAAATCTTATCATAGGTGATCATTGTACAAAAACTTCTATTTGAGAACTAAAGCTTGATTTTATATGTAAATCTATATAATAATTTATGTGATCAGTTTCTTGCTTTGTAATTAATACTTTCTAAATGTCAACTTAGCAATATCTTTTTGTTTTCTCTCTCTCTTAAAATGGTGATATGCAAGATATGCGCATTAATGGGTTAACTGTGTATAGCAGAGTTCAGCCAGGAAAGCAGAAGTTCTATAAGCATCATGGAATAAGGAATTTATGGTAGGACACTGGCACCCACAGTGGTAGAGGAGTCACTGGGAAATGAAGGTCTGTAATGAGTTAGAGGATCAGAGAAAAGTCACTAGCAGTCCTTCTAAACCCAAGGACAGCAGCTGCTAGAGTGGGACTACAAGGAAGAGTTGACAGGTTTGTGGAAGACTGTTTTTTATGGTCTGGGGTCAGGGTTGGTCAGCAGGATTAGCCAGTGGAAAGGGGAGTTGGAGAGAAAGCAATAGCGAGTGAGGACAAGTTGCGATCTGCTATCCCCGTGGATCTCCTTTCCATACATCAAATCATGGTGACTTTCAAAGTTTAATGCTTCTTTGCTTCTGCCTTCCAAACCTCTGTGCACTTCTGTTTTTGCCAACTCAGATTAGAAAATAACAGAGAAGCGGATGGTGGGACATGTAGTTCCAGCATAGGCAAATTGACAGAATAAAGCTTCCACTATGGGATTTGGGATCTATTTCTGAGTTCCTGTCAAAAAAGTGTTATTTGTGTCTTATGTCATAGTTCTAGTACTAGCTCTGCCATTAGTACTTTGTGATCTTGGGCAAGTGACTTAACACTTTTAGCTTCAATTTCTGTATTTGCTAAATGGGGTGGGAGGGCACATAGGCTCTCTCTCAGTTTTAAGATTTGAAGAGAATTATGGGAATCCTCAGCTCACCCCATGCATACAATACATTAAATTATATTTTGTAGAAGCATAATAAGGACTATATACTCATAGGAGTGTGATAAAAACTAGATATAAGTCTGGAAACATTCGTTAGCTCCTGCAAGACCAAAATAAGAACTGAGGAGACATCATATTCTGTAAGCCTGAGGGCAAGCTTAAGGAACAAAAAACACAAAACAAAACACTATTCCATTTCAGTCCAGTCTAGCACTTTTTAGTTTTTTTTAAACATTTACTTCCCAATGTCATTTCTCCCTCAAATTATTATATATTGCATTTTTTAAAGAAGTTCTGAATAATTGGTTTTTCTTGGTTTGCAATTTCTTTAGTGTGTTATAAGAGATAAAACTTGCTTCATTGGTAAATTTAATTTCCATGTGAATTTAAACGTTTAACAGAGGAAATGGTTTTGACAATACAAAAACGAGATATCCTTCTCTGTAATTAAAGAGCTTGTATATATAATTTAATTACTTTTGTCAACATTTATGAAGCACCTACTATGTGCCAGTCAGTCTACTAACACTGATAATACAGTCGTTCAAAGAAACACAAGCAACAGGCTAGCTTAATGCACAAACATCCATACAGACACTTTCAGTAGGAGGAACTGGATTCTATGATGGACATAGTTACACAATCTTATGAAAGCACAGACAAAAGGCAGGAAAGGCATCTTTGAAGTGGTGGTATCGGACAAAGTCAATTTTGTTTCCTCTTAGTTTTGTTTGTTACTGCTTAATGAAAGAGTTCATCTGATGAACATGAGAAAATATGAAAGGGAGATTTGATCACAGGAACATTACATGGGAAGAGACTGGGAAGACATGGATCTTTGTAACAATGCATGCCAGATATTGGACTGTGTACCTTATTTAATCCCAGCAAAAATCCCATGGAGTAGAATGACTATTAAAGATATTCTGTGAATGTCAAATATGTGGGAGGAGGAGACAAGAATCCAGGCTGGAGTGGTAGGGAGAGCCTGGTTCAGATAGTGAATAAGCTAGGGCTTGTTTTCTGACCGAGGAGTTATACAAAAAAATGGGTAGCATAACTTTGACTAACACATAGATTTGTGTTTTTCAACTTCCTAGAAGATATTTGGAAGGTGAATTTGAAATGAGTAGGAGTTGTAAGGGTGGGAAACTACTGAATTTAGGCCTATCTTAGGAGAGTGATGGAAGAAATGGAGGAGAACGAATGTATTTTAAAAATATTTTGAAAACGTATTGCTGTACAGTATGATTAAAAACATTGAGCTATGGGGAAATGAACACAGTCATCCTCCTCACTATTAAAGGAATTATGGATGTACATACCTTATTACCTATAAATTGTAACTAAAACCTTATTGGAGTTTCAGTCTTTTTTTTTTTTTTTGAGTTTGGTTGCTTAACCTATGTGCTGTCAAACTTCAGAGTAGTTCGACAGACAGTTTGTGTTGCCGACAGTCTAAGTAACCGATATTATATATATTTCTTGTTGCCTTCTTCATTACTAAAAGAATGAGGCAGCAGTATCCACAGCTAAAAACAAAACATTTCATTTCCCAGTACTTCTTGTAGTTACAGGTGGCCATGTGACATAAATCTGTCTAATGAGATGTAAGTGGGAGCCTATTGGGATTTGGGGGAAGATTTTGTTATCTTGATAAATCTACCCCATTGTTTTCCTGCCTAAAATCCACCTGCCATGGTCAGACAGAAGCCATTTTGTGATGGCACACCAAGAATGGTAAAGTAGGGAGACTGAAAGATGCCGTTTGCTTGAACACCTGAATCAGCACTGAATTGCCAATCTCAGTCCTCTTGCTATCTAACAAAATAAGTCCCTTTCCTGGTTAAAACATTTAATTATGTTTTTATTACATATAATCCAATGCATCCTGATTTCTTGTTATGATTATATCACCTTCCCCAAAAAATAACCTCAAAAGAAACAGATTCAGGAGGAGATTGGTGATATGTTATCTCTTAAGTTTATCCAGTCAACGCATTTTAACATTCTGCAAGCAATGGAATATTCTTTGGGTGAAAGAGTAGCATTCTATAAAAAATGCAAACATTTGGGTTTTTCATTAGGTGAAATCTTTCAGCATCTTTTTTCATTAGCAGTATTATAAGAAAATATGAAAAGCTTTTGACTCCCTTTGTGAATTTATGTTTAACAGGGAGAAGAAAAGAGTTGAAGAAGGAGCCTTAAAAAAATGGCTAAAACATCCACTGGACAAGACTGAATTCTACTACCTAGTCAGACTGTTGTCAAGAGATGTGCCAAAAGGTAACATAGGGAATAAGATCAAAAAGCTAGCCTGTTTTTTTCTTGAGCTGGAGAGAATACCCTTTAAGCAAATAGTTGACAAGCAATTATCTCACATATTTTTTTAAAGACCTTGAGGCATGGACCTTTCTTGGATATCATTTTCTTTTTTTAAATTCAGTTTTATTTTAGCAGCATTTTTAAGCATACCCCAAAGGTCACAAACAAACAAACAAAAAACATCACCAATGGCTTAGGCCCAAAGTAGAACCCACTTTTTGTCGTAGATTAAAATAGGCTATTCCTCAGCAGTAAAAGTAAGTGTAAAACTGCTAAAGAAAGCTCAATCCGAACAAACTTATGAGGTCTGAACTAAAAAAAAGTTCCTCAAAAGATACTGGTAAATGGTATATTTTCAACAAGCAATGTGAGAATAATTGGACATTACATGCAAACAAGTGAATCCACACATCGGTTTTATATCTTTCACAAAAGTCAACTCAAAAGGGATTATCAACATAAATGTGAAATACAAAACTATAAAAATTCAGGAAGATAACAGAGAAAAAAAGTTAGGTGACCTGGGATGTGATGGTGAATTTTTAACTATAACACCAAAAGCATGATCCATGAAAGAAAATATTGATAAGTTGGACTTTGTAATATTAAAGCTTCTGCTCTGCAAAAGACACTGTGAAGAAAAGGAAAAGATAAGCCACAGGCTGAGAGAACATATTTGTGAGACATATAATAGAGAACTCGTATACAAAATATACAAAGAACTTTATTTATTTATTTATTTATTTATTTATTTATTTATTTTAACGTTTATTTATTTTTGAGATAGAGAGAGACAGAGCATGAACAGGGGAGGATCAGAGAGAGGGAGACACAGAATCTGAAACAGGCTCCAGGCTCTGAGCTGTCAGCACAGAGCCCGATGCAGGGCTTGAACTCACGGACCGCGAGATCATGACCTGAGCCAAAGTCGGCCGCTTAACCGACTGGGCCACCCAGGCGCCCCTACAAAGAACTTTTAAACTCAACACTAAGAAAATGAATATCCTAATAAGAAATGGGTAAAAAATATGAAACACTGCTTCACCAGATATGTATCTACAAATGGCAAATAAACATATTAAAATATATTCAGTATATTCCATAAGGGGATTACAAATTAATACAATGGGATATCAGTACTACTTATTAGAATGGCTAAAGTCCAAATAATTCACCGTAGCGTATGCTGCAAAGGATGTGGAACATTAGGAACTCCTAATCATTGGTGTTGGGAATGCAAAATGATACATCCATATTGGAAGAGTGTTTGGTAGTAAACACAATCTTACCATATGATCCAGCAATTGTGTTCCTAGGTATTTACCCACTTGATTTGAAAACACGTCCACACAAAAATGGGTACATAAATGTTTCCAACAGCTTTACTCATAATGTCTCAAACTGGAATCAACCAAGATGTTCATCAATAAGTAAATGGAAAAACAAGCTGTGGCACATACATACAATGGAATATTATTCAATAATAAAAAGAAATGAGTTATCAAGCCATGGAAAGATATAAGGGAAGCTTAAATGCATATTGCTAACTGAAAGAAGCTAAACTAAAGGTCTACATCCTGCTTGATTCCAATTATATGCCATTTTGCAAAAAGCAAAACTATAAAAACAGTAAAAAAGACATGTGGTTGGCAGGGACTCAGAGAAGTGAGGTAAATGGATGAATACATAGAGCACAAGGGATTTGGGGGCTGTGAAACTATTGTGTATACTACAATGTTGGATACGTGACATTATGCATTTATCAACACCCATAGAACTGTATGACACAGAGAATAAAACTTAATGCAAACTAGGGACTTTAGTTGATAATAGTGTATCAATATTGGCTCATTAATTACAACATATCTCACACACTAATGCAAAATATTAATAATAATGGAGATTGTATATGGGGGAGGAGGGTATATGGGAACTCTCTATATTACCTATTCATTTTTATGTTAATCTGAAACTGTTATATAAAAAAGGAGTTTATTAATTTTAAAATCTTAATTTTAAATGTTAGAACACCAATTTAGTGTATGTAGCACCAGAAATTGTTAACAGGTCATTCTAAAAGGAAAGAAACCAACAATGACCACCTTAAAGCCATGTTCCTTCATTATATTTACAAGTATTCACAACTATTCTTTTTTTTTTTAATTTATTTATTTTGAGAGAGAAACAGAGAGAGAACAAGAGGAGCAGGGGCAGAGAGAGAGGGAGGCAGAGAATCCGAAGCAGGCTATGTGAGGCTTGAACTCACGAACTGTGAGATCATGACCTGAGCCAAAATCAAGAGTCGGACGCTTAACTGACTGAGCCACCCAGGTGTCCCCACAACAGATCTTGGGAAGAAAAGCATGTTAGTCTAATGTGTACGAATAAAGGCACCAAATCTTAAATGTTCTTCAAGTTGCCTAAGAACACACCAATAAGAACTGCTGGAGCTAGGTTCCTTCTGATGGCAAATTCCAAAGCTGGCTATACCTACCATAGTTATGTACTTGGATCTGGAATGAGCAGACCTTGCTTCACATCCAGCTCTGCCATTTTCCAGTTAGGTAACCCTAGGAAAATTACTTACCTCTGTAAAACTTAATCTCATTCTCAAAATAACTTAATAATAGTTCTACTTCATGGAACTATTATTGGGAATAAATAAAATTCTTAGCCTAAAACCTGTATCATAGTAGTCAGTGTACAGTTCTCTCTAATCATCTTCTTCTTTACTATCATCATCATCTTCATCTTCATTATCATCATCATCTTCACCATCACCATCATCTGTACCAGTGGAAATAAGTAAATTAATGATCTGGGGATGTCTGTGGAAGAAGTGCAAGTCCATGGAAGAGCCCAGTTACCAAAAGCAGTGAATGAGTTTTTACAAAGAAATGGTGCAAGACTAGCCATCATTGACACAAGTTTGGGATCATATTATTCTTCATCTTTCTTCTTTCATTCAGTATTTTTATGTAGATAAAGTCAGGGGGAAAAAACAAAAACAAAATGAACAAACAAACAAACAAAAAACACAGGACTGTTACTTTAAAGGGGGAAATGAGTTATAAACAGACAGCTCTAGGCTAGATTTGGAGCCAAAAAGGCCCTTTTTCCTGCTTGAACCTAATGTTGTGGAGATGAGGCAAAGTTCATGTGAGAATATTATCATCTGGGATTTCAAAGCAGAAACTACTAGAAAATCCTCCCCATCTTGCCGCTTCCCCATATCATAAGTGTGACTGGTAGTTTGGAGTTCTCACAGTAATTACAAAATAGAATTAAATTTCCAAGACATTTCAAATGCTTAAGAGAGAATTCCTAATATCTGAAGTGAAGTTTCTAGAGTAGTGCACCACTGAAACCCACTTTGATACATGGATGAAGGCTATACCACAATGCCTGGCAAATCATAAGTGCACTATCATTATTGAATGGATGAATGAATGAATGAATGAATGAATGACTTTTCAATTCCCATCTCAACAGCATTGCTTTTCCAGCTATGCCTCTAGAAACAACTGCTGTTTGATCACTTCTCTGCAAAGTCTGACAACTAGCCAAGTTTTGAAAGCATCAGTGAATTACCACTTAATTACTCCATGTATGTGTGGTCTCAAAACACAGTCCCTAAGAGGACAGGCAGAAGGTTCGGGCTATCTTCTCTCTTTTCTAGATCAAAGAAAGGAGATTATTTTCTCTTTCTAAATTTTTTTAAATAAAAGTGGAGCCCAGGAAGGAAGCAAAATTGAGCCAGGTGCTTTGTGTGATGGGAACTCTGTTATGGACTGAATGTTTTTGTACTCTACACTCCCCCCCCCCCCCCCCCCCCCGCCAAATTCATGTTGAAGCCCTAACCCTCCAATATGATAGTATTTGAAGATGGGTTCTTAGAGGTAGTTAAGTTTAGATGAAGTCATGACAGTGGGTCCCCAGAAACAGATTAGAGCTCTTATAAGAAGATGAAGGGAAATCAGAGCTAGCTCTCACTCCTCCTGTACACTTGTAAGGACACAGGAAGAAGGTAGCCATCTGTAGGCCAGGAAGAGAACTCTCACCAGATCCTGACCATGCTGGCATCTTGATCTTGGACTTCCAGCCTCAAGACCTCTGAGAAAATAGATTTCTGTTGTGTAAGCTACCTGTCCACATTCTATGGTATTTTGTTATGGCAGCTGGGCAGATTAAGACAGACTTTCTATGAGTGCACAAATAAACTCACACTTACATGGTTAGTTAATCTATGACAAAGGAGGCAAGAATATACCATGGGGGAAAAAGTTTCTTCAATAAATGGTGCTGTAAAACTATACAGATACGTGGAAAAGAATGAAAGCAGACCGCTTTCTTACACCATACACAAAATAAACGCACAATGGATTAAAGACCTAAATATAAGACCTGAAGCCATAAAACTTCTAGAAGAAAACACAGGCAGTAATTTCTCTGACATCAGCTGTAGAAACACTTTTCTAGATATGTCTTTCCTGGCAAGAGAAACAAAAACAAAATTAAACCATTGTGACTACACCAAACTACAAAGCTTTTTCACAGGAGAGGAAACCATCAACAAAATGAAAAGGCAGCCTACTGAATGGGAAGAGGTATTTTCAAATGTTACATCCAACAGGGGCTAATATGTAAAATATATAAAATATTCATACAACTCAACACTGGAAAAAACCCAAACAATCTGATTTAAAATATATGCAGAATATCTGAGTGAAAATTTTTTCAGAGAGGACATGCAAATGGCCAATAGACACATGAAAAGGTGCTCAATATCACTGATCATCAGGGAAATGCAAATCAAAAACCACAATGAGATATCACCTCATACCAGTCAGAATAGCTAGTATCAAAAAGGTAAGATATAACAAGTGTTGGTTGGAATGTGAGAACAAGGGAACCCTCCTGCGCTGTTGGTGGGAAGGTAAATTGGTGCAACCTTTGTGGAAAACAGTATGGAGGTGCCTCAAAAAATAAAAAGTAGAAATACCATATAATCCAGTAATTCCACTTCTGGGCATTTACTTGAACAAAACAAAAACACTAATTCAAAAGGTATATGCTACTTTGTTTATTGTGGTATAAAAGCCAAATATGGAAGCAAACTAAGTGTCCATGAATGAATAAATGGATAAAGAAATTGTCATTTATATATACAAAGGAATATTACTCAGCAATAGAAAAAGAATGAAATCTTGCCATTCACAACAAGTGGATGGACCTGGAAGTATTTATGCTTAGTGAAATAAGTCAGATGGAGAAAGACATATAATTTCACTTGTATCTGGAATCTAAAATACAAAAAAAACAAACAAAATCAGAAACAGACTCATAAATATGGAGAAAAAACTGATAGTTGTCAGAGAGGAGTGTGAGAGGGTAGAGTGAAATAGGTAAAGGGGATTAAGAAGTACAAACTTCCAGTCATAAAATAAGTAAGTTACAGGAATAAAAAGTACAGTATAGGGAATATAATCAATAATACTTTAATAACTTTTTATGGTGACAGATGGTAACTATACTTATTGAGGTGTGCATTTCTCAAAGTATATAATTGTTGGGTCACTATGTTATACACCTGAAACTAATATATTATTGTATGTCAACTGAACTTCAATTAAAAAATACTCTTTGGGTGTGGTGAGAGTCATGGTTGAATCAGGAGAAAGTGAAAGAAGAAAGAGCACCTGGATGGAGTATGTAGTTCTTGCTTTAATTAACAAGGCAAAGTATATGATATCATTATGACCCAAAGTAAGCTAAACAGGGCTGTACAAAGTAACCGAAGAAAGAGGTTCTCAGGGGTCCTTGCTATCAGCCAGCTGTTTTGAGGCACCAAAGCTCTTTAGTTTCTTTTGAAATCAATGTAAAATGATATAATTCAACTTAGATATAATGTATCATAATTTCATGAATCTTCAGACACACTTATTTTAGTCATATTTTCTCACATCTGAAACTAGAATGCGTTTCACAATCAATAGCATCTTACAACAATCAGTACTATTTTCTCCTGTTTAATGGCTCATAAAATAATGATATATCTTACAATTGAGCCTCATAGATTCAATGAAATATGATGTGAAGAATGTAACTCAATACTTTTCATTAGCTCTTCATGTGATTATTTTTCCATTTGTTTATTAAATATGTATTTACTTAACCAACAGCTTTCTAGTTTCCATCTGTATTTGGTACAGAATTTAAAGGTGAATCAGGCCCCTGCCTGCAAAGAGGTCACTGCTGAGCAAGGCAGACTTGCACACAAATAAAAATGCAAAGGGCTTGAAATAAAACAGTCACAGTGAGGATGAGAAAGATCAGATAGATATGGAAAACCAGTAAGGAGATAGAAATGAGGAGGAGCTGATCGATGTGCTTTAGTAATGTTTGGGAAATGGTGTGAATTTCCAGGATAGAGGATACAAAGGAAGACAGGTTCTGATAGGAACCTAATAAGTTTTAAATGTCTTTCAAACGTTCAGGAGTTGACGTGAAGGACTAGACCTCGGGAAAGAGCCCTGGAATAGTTATTTGGATGTGTGAGTCATTGGTATGTGGTTAGCATGCTTATCAATTAAATTGCTCAGGATAAACATGTGGAGTAAAAAAAGCCAAGGGTAGAGCTTTGGGGGTCCATCAGGACAGGAGTGATCAGAGAAGGAGGTAACCTGGAGAAAGCAGTCTCTAGGAAGCCACAGAGAAGAAGAGTTAGAGGAGCAGACTTTGCCACAAAATAATCAGTGGGGTGGCTCTGCAGAGTCTATTAGATGTGGAAATTCAGATGACAGGTGACGTCATCATTAAAAGCATTCTCTGTGCTAATATTTAGTATTGTTTCCTCGGTTTTTATTAAGAAGTCATGGAATTTCCAATGACCACATGAGGTATATATTTTCATTTATTGCAAACTGCTGAGGAAATCTTTTTTTGTTTTATATGTTACACAACGTGTCTTGCATAGGTTTTGTGAAATTGAATTCCTCCAGGAATTTCATTGCAAGCAAAGTTTCTGTCATCTGCGATACTATTACATTTCCTTTAATCAGACACTGAGAATATGTAATCCATTATTTCACTTTTTCTCTTGGCTGCCAGAAAGGTCAGGGCTAAAAGAAATGCTCAATCATAGTGACCTTCTGGGCCCAGAGTCTGGACAGAATAATCTCTACCCCTTTTGCTATCTCTTTCTGGTCTCCTTTGCCTTTATCTGTTTATTAAAAGGAACTTCAAACATATTTTGAAAGGATGGGAAGTATAAATTATAAATAACTAAAAATAAATAAAAACATGACCATCATGCTGTATGTTAGAATTCATTTGATTTTTCTACTGAAATAAGGTCTAGGGCATGAGGTAGTAGTTAATATTAATGTGTAGAAATGAAGGCTTGCATTGTTGGTCTCCCTGTGCGTGATCTGTGACAGAAGCTCTTTATTCAAACTATTTTAAGAGTTGAGCTCATGTCATTAATGATTCAGGTGCACTAATCAAATAATAAACCCCAAATCCACATTGATTTCAATCTGTATTCAGAACACTAGGGAAAATAATCAGTGTTTGCTGAAGGAATGAGGAAAAATGGAGAGGAAATAAACGTTATTTTTAAAACCCCTTTGGAATATATTAAATAGGGAGAAAAATTTGACAGCTATTTTAAAGGTAGTTGACAACTTCTCTTAAAAATATCATATTTCTTATTAATGTGACAATTATGCCATAACATATTTAGAGATTTTAGTATAGAAAATAGTATGTTTCTTAATTATTTTAAGAATGTTGCTTAAATTTCTCTTATTGGTGATTAGCAAGAATTAGGAGTACCTTAATTTACAGAGCTCTTATGGAGTATGCCCTAGGTGGCTGTGATCTGTTTCCAGTGATGCTATTAATGCCTTTAACAAAGAGCTGATAGGAGCAGAGGATGACCTAATAATGGTAAAAGTCATAGCTACAATTTTTAGGAAATTGCAAGACGCCAGGCAGTGTGTAAACAATCTTATATGCATTGTTTGTATTAAGTCCTTACACCAGAATGATTATAACTATTTTTCAGATGAGGAAACTGAGGCCTAAAATGGTCATCCAATCTAAAGTGCCAGAGTTAAGATTTAAACCTACAATTTTAGTCCTGGCCGGTTAGCTCAGTAGGTTAGAGCGTGGTGCTAATAAACCTGCAATTTTAACCATTATGTTTTATTGGCTTGGAATTTATCCTTCTTGAATACAATTATTCTTCAAATTTTGTGTACTTTTAAATGTTTATTAAATCTCTTCTATTGTGTTTGTCACTATTCATTCCTAGTTCTGTCTTCATATTATTCCTGAACTAGTGCAAAATCCTCATAATTGGTGAGGATGGATTCCTAGCATGGTAGAATGAAGAGATCACCATATTCTATCCTCAAAGGGCAATGATAAAACTAGACAATATTATCAAAAACAAACATTCAGAGCCCTGGAGATTGACAATGATTTAAAACAAACTGAGGGCCACCTGAGTGGCTCAGTCAGTTAAGTGCCTGACTCTAGATTTCGGCTCAGGTCATGATCTCATGGTTTGTGAGTTTGAACCCAGCATCGAGCTTTGTGCTGGACAGTGCAGAGCCTGCTTGAGATTCTCTGTCTCCCTTTCTCTCTGCTCCTCCCCTGCTCATGCTTGTGTGCACGCTCTTTATATATATCTCACTCATCTCTCTCTCTCTCTCTCTCTCTCTCTCTCTTTCTGTCTCTCTAAAAATAAATAAATACACTTAAAAAAATAAAAAATAAAACAAAATGTGAAACACTGTTAGTGAAAAGTGACTAATATTCAGATAAGGAAAGTTTGAATCCAAGGCACTCTTACCTATAGCTGCATCCATTTTGATAATAAATAGCAAAATGGCAAACATAAATCCAAACGTGAATAATTACATAGAATAAGAATGAATTAGGCATCCAAATCAAATGCAGCCATTGTCAGACTGAAATAAAAATAAGGGAGATCTTACTCTATGCTCTCCTCAAGACACACACTGTAGATTCAGACTCAATGGACTGAGAGCAAAGAGGTGAAAAAAAAGATACACCATGCAAATGGTAACCATCAAGGATATGGAATAATGGCATTAGTAGCAGACAAAATTGACTTTAAGACAAACGTATTAGTAGAAACAAGGAAGAATATTTCATAGGGATGAAAGTGATGAAAGGGTCATTTTTTCAGGTAGATACAGCAAGAATACATATATACACACAACTAATGGCAGTACTCCTCAAATATGTAAAGCAAAAAATAACAAAAGTGAAAGGAGAAATAGATACATGAATAATAATAGAGACTTCCACACCTCACTCTCAAAAATTGATACACAAACTAGACAGAAAGTCAGCAATGATATGGAAAACTTGAACAACACTATCTACTGCCTTGACCTAATTGACATTTATAATACACTTCAGCCAACAAACAGTTGAATTCTTTTCAAGCACCGTAGTGCTTCAGCATAGATAATATGTTAGGTTATAAAACAAATTTCAATGAAGCTAAAAGGATAAACTCATACCAATTCTTTTCTCTGAATGCAATGGAATTAAATTAGAAATGAATCAAGTCCTCAGCATCATTGCAAAGCGTACACAATAGAGTTCACTAGGTTTTACACCTTGTTCATCTGTACTTTATATATGCATTGAGACGAGTATCTCTAAAATATGTAAACTGCCACTGAGGTAGAATACTGTTAACTCTACCTTTAATATCCAGCTTGTGAAAAGAGGGATTGATCTAATTGATTCAGTCATAAAATACTTCCTGACTGCTTCCTATGTTCCAGGCACTGTTTTTGTTGTTGAGGATACAGTAGTGAAGAAGAAAAAAGTTCCAAAAAAATCTCTTTCTTCACTTAATAAAGGAGGAAGCTAAAAGAAAATAAATAAGTAAATTTAATAAGCATTAAATATTATGGGGATATATTAAACAGGGTATGAATGTAACTAATGCTGGGATGGTGAGGTAGGGTTGTGAATTTAAAGTCCGAAAGTCCTTGTTGAGAAGGTGATATGTGAGCAAAAACTTGGACGAATGAGCCATGTAAATATTGGAGAAAGAGCACTCCAGGTAGACAAAAGAGTAAGTGCAAAGCCTCTCGGATGGAAGTGGGCTTCTGGTGTTGGTAGAAGAGCAGGAAGGCCATTGTATCTGGAGAAGAGTGAACGAGGGGGTGGCAGGAGATGAAGTCAGAGAGGTAAGGAGGCTAGATTGTGTGATAAGAACTTTGCTTTACCGAGTGAGACGTGTGAGGATGGAATTTGAACAGAGTGATCACATCATCTAACTTTCAATAGTTAATAGAAGATTCTGGCCGATGTGATAAGAATACAATGTAGGAGGCCAAGAATAGTAGCAGAAAGGTCCATTTGAAGTCTACTGGGATTGTCCTGCAAGACGTGATGGTGGCTTAGATTGGGGGTGAGGGCTGGAAGTAGTGAGAGATGGGTGAATTCCATGTATACAGTGTAGTGAAGGAAAACCAAAAAATATAACACACTGGGATTTGGAATGAGAAAAATAAAGAATTTAAAAATGACTCTAAGGTCACGAATGAAAACCTATTTTGTAGGTTCATTTGAGTAATGAGCAAGGCCTCTTGCTCTTGCCTGAAGCACTTGTGGTGGACAGCTCTGGAGTGTGTCTTTGCTAATTAAGTGCTGGCTGATCACTCATGTCCTGTACTTTCCTCATTAAGGCAACTGGCTGCCTCTAGGGGAGGGGTCAGTAAACCTTTTCTGTAAAGGGCAAGACCTCAAATATTTAGACTTTGCAAGCAAGACTAAACTCTGCTGCTGTAAAAAGAACATAACCATAGACAATACATAAACAAATATGTTTGGCTCTATTCCGAAAAACCTATTTACATAAACATGTGGCATGCAGGAGCTGGCCTGCATGCCATAGTTGGCTGACTTCTGTTCGGGAGTGGAGCTTAAACATGGTATCTCCCTGTCATAAATAGCATGCACTTATCCAGCTCCCCCATCTCCTTGTAGTTTTTTGTGAATAATCCAAGTTTTCTGTTATCTTGGCTTGTAAAGATTTTCTCCCCAATACTCACATAACTTTCCACATAATCTAAATCAAGTCCCTGTTCACAAGCCATTTCCTCAGAGAGGCCTTGCTAGCCCCCAGACAAAAATACAACACCCTTCTTACTTTTTTTTCCCCCTTTGGCTAATGTTTCTTCACAGCAGTTGTCACTATTGACATCATATTGTGTGTTTATTTTTTATGTGTTTGTTATGTGTGTGTGTTCCACTAGAATGTATGCTCTGTGAAGGCAGTGATTTTTTCCTGTAATTTAACAACTCCTAGTGAACAGTAGACACCCCATGTTAGTAGAATCATAGATTCTGGGTCTTTCTCAACCATCCCCTACCTGACACTCCAGGATCCTCTGATATAGCCACCATTTAGACCTGAACTGCTTACAGGCCACTATCACTTCCCCCTCTACAAACACATGGATGGACCCGGACCATTCTTATCATAACATTTCTCATGTTAGTTTGAAATCATTTACATATGTTATTCTTTATTTACAACAACAGGAACAGAACGAAACATCATTTATCTTTCTGTCTTTTGTGCCTAGTATAGTGAATTTTGTAGAATACACAGGTTCAATACATGCTTCTGAAGCTGAATCAGGTGTACATATGTAATATGAGCAACTAATAAAGTCATTCATTATATCTCTTTTCTTTAAATTTTTTTAATGTTTATTTTTGAGAGAGACAGAGACAGCATGTGAGTGAGTTAGGGGCAGAGAGAGAAGGAGACACAGAATCTGAAGCAAGCTTCAGGCTCCGAGCTGTCAACACAGAGCCTGGCGCAGGGCTCGAACTCATGAGCTGCGAGATCATGACCTTAGCTGAAGTCAGACACTCAACCGACTAAGCCACTCAGGTGCCCCATAAAGTCATTCATTATATTTCTTAGCAATGAATTCATTATGAATTGATAACACTTAAAGAATGGAGCTAGGAAAGAGGCAGGATGTCAAACTGAAAGACAGTCTTCTGTTTTTACACTTTATAACATTTAATATAATTTTTGTATGATTTGGGACTCCGAGGTATCTTTTCCAAGACTTATTTAACGATTCCTGAAAATGTCATCTTATTTAGGTTTCCATAACAAATTAAAGATGTGATTTTTTTTATGATTGGTTATATGAAAACTGCCAATATGGTAAACCAAAATATCAGATATATTTCTCAAAATGTAACTGTGATTTTGTGGGTCTGCTTCATAATATGAACCTCTGAGAATAAATTCCTGGTACATGCCACAAGGCCAGGGCCACATTCAATTCTGAGGCTACATGGCACCTTGGAACTATGAGGGCACACATCAACAGTGGTCCCTTGATTTTACCAGTATGGGGGAAATTCTGCTTACAGAGTTTACTATTACTCTGAATGTCCTTGATTAGTGCTACTACTCCTCCGAGAAGAAAGACAGTGGGTTAAGGATCGTGAAACCATCACCAAGAGTCATGATGATTAGGGACCATCAAGATTTGTTGCATAGAACGGGGGGAAAGTATAGTATTTATAGGCATTTGCTTATATTATCAAAAATGTCCAGTATAGGATAAACCAAAAGCTAATAAAAAGGATTGTATGGAAAGGGAAAAAATAGACCGTATAGAGGGAAAGAGTTCGTAAGTAGACTCCCTAAATGTCTAATTTCTAATGTCTAGGATTTTGATTTTGGACAATGTTTGTTTGATATTTGAACCATATGAATGTAGATGTTTTAAAAAACTTGTATCAAAAAAAGAGCAGTTCTTAAAATATAGAACAGACAAAAATTAGCCTAAGTTAGTGGCATAAGCACACAGAGAAAAATATTTCAAGTGATTTTTGTAGCACAGTATATTAACTGTACATCCTTACTGGATTATGTTCAAAGAAAAAAACCAGAAAAAAAATAGACTGCATTCAGCAGACTTGTTTTTTGTAGTAACATTAGTATGGTTATTTGAAGTTATTTTATGAATTATATAACTATCCTATAACAGAATAAAAATAATAAGTAAATTCATGCCATTAGGAACCAAGATTATCAGCATAAGGAAAAGAAATCCAAGATAAAATTTGAACATTTAAGTAAAAACTGTGTAAATTTGAATAGGAAATACCAGTGTGTGTGTGTGTGTGTGTGTGTGTGTGTGTGTGTGCCTGTGTGTGTGTACTGTATCTATGATTTATTTTACTTTTTTTGTATGTATGTACATGAATATATAAATGGGTATATATGTGAATATATAAATGTGTGTGTGTGTGTCTGTGTGCGTACACATTTTTTTCTACCTTTGACCACATAAAATTCCTAGAAATAACGACAGATCTCTAGACTCTATATTGTACCTCCTCAATTCAGTTTTTTCACTAAAAGATGTGAAGTCACATCAGAGAAATAATTGATTCTGGGTCTGGAGCAGAAAATGTTCAAGATCAGCCTAGGAGTATTATGTTATGTCAGAAAACAAGGAACCTATCAAAGAGGGCTGGAACTATACAAATGGACACAGGAGGCATCTTGATGGGGCTCGTGTTGACCAACAGTAGGAGAATTTTAGCATCAGAATAATAATAATGCTAAAAATGGATTAACACATGTCACTTATATAAAATCCATGAGTTTATAATAATGCAAAAAGAAAACTTAATGGGATTTTTGAAGATATTTAAGGCACCAATTCATTATTCCAAAATATGATATCTGTTTGAATGATACTTTAGAGTAAATAAAAAGTTAATAAGTTCTTTATAGAATAATTCCAACTCCAAATGGAGACAGTATCATAAAATTAACATTATCAAGTGGGTTTAGGCATTGATTGTGAATGACTACTAAAATTATTAAATGACAGGTTGATGAGAAACTTGTTACAAGATTGGGCTGGTATCAACGAACTGATTGATCAGTCTTATTTTTTTAATGTCTATTTATTTTTGAGAGGGAGAGAGAGAGAGGGAGTGAGAGCATGAGTGGGGGATGGGCAGAGAGCAAGGGGGACACAGAATCTGAAGCAGGTTCCAGGCTCTGAGCTATCAGCACAGAACCCAACACAGGGGTCAAACTCATGAACTGTGAGATCATGACCTGAGCCAAAGTCTGACGCTTAACTGACTAAGCCACCCAGGTAAACCCGCCTCCCCCCCCCCCCGCCCCCCGCCACATACACACACTGATCAATCTTAACATCATTAAAGGGATAAAACCATATATACCTTCTGAACTGACCTGCTGGGAATGACACAGGACAACCACCCTATGTAGTATTCTTGCCAGAAGAATTAAACTTAAATCTAATCAAAACTTTAGAATCTACCAACTGGTTTACATGAAATACAAGAAATGAACTTTCATATTAAATGACAACATGGTATGGTGTGTTGGTAGCTCAGTTGGTTAGGTGTCCACTCTTGGTTTCAGCTCCAGTCATGATCTCAGGGACTGTGGGTCCGAGCCCCACATTGGGGTCTGTGCTGCTGGTGCGGAGCCTGCTTGGGATTCTCTCTGCCTCTCTCTCTGCCCCTCCCTGCATCTATAAATAAATAAATAAGTTTTTAAAAAATGACACAACATGGATAAAATAGTCCAAATCCAGAATAAAGGAATTTCTTTGGGGGCAAATGTTCCACTTTCTTCAACAAATAAATGACATTAAAATAAAAACTAGATAATAGGAGAAAATGTTTTCCTTTAAAAGAGATCGAAGAGTCATATCAGCCAAATTAAGTGTAGGGAACTTGTTTGAATACTGATTGCAAATTAACCAAACTAAAAACTAAAAGAATATTTTTGAGGTAACGAGAAAAATAAGTCCACAGTCTGAGTATTAGACATTGCTAAGGAATTAATGTAATTTTTTTTGTGTGTATACTATTATTCAGGACTGATAATACTGAGGTATGTACAAGTAAAATGATAAGGTAACAAAGATTTGCTCTAAAATAAAAAGTGGTTGTTACATATAAAAAATGTTGATAATTATTGAAGCTAGATGGTCACTGCGTGAAAGTTATTTATTTTTATTTATTTAAATTTTAGTTAGTTACCATGCAGTTAAATATTGGTTTCAGGAGTAGAATTCAGTGATTCATCACTTGCATCCAACACCAAGTACTCATCATAACAAGTGCCCTTCCTAGTACCCATCCCCCATCTAGCTTGTCTCCCACCCACCTCCTCCATCAGCTCATAGTTTACTCTCTATCCTAAAGCATTCCTTGTGATTTATTTCTCTTTATTCACTTTTCCCCCCTTCCCATATGTCTATCTGTTTTATTTCTTAAATTCCACATATGAGTGAAAACATGATATTTGTATTTCTCTAGTTAACTTATTTCGCTTAGCATACATTCTAGCTCCATCCACATCATTACAAATGGCAAGATTTCTTTCTTTTTTTTTTGTTTTGATGGTTGAGTAATATCCAGTGTGTGTGTGTGTGTGTGTGTGTGTGTGTGTGTGTGTGTATATATCACATCTTCTTTATCCATTCATCAGTCGACAGATGTTTGGGATCTCTCCATAATTTGGCTATTATTGATAATGCTGCTATAAACATTGGGGTGCATGTACTTCCAATCTGTATGTTTGTATCCTTTGCATAAGTACCCAATAGTGCAACTGCTGGATTATAGGATTTCTATTTGTAGTTTGTTCAGGGACCTCCATACTATTCTCCAGAGTGGCTGCACCAGTTTGCATTCCCACCAACAGTGCAAGAAGTTTCTCCTTTCTCCACATCCTTGCCAACATCTGTTGTTTCTTGTGCTCTTAATTTGAGGCATTCAGACAGGTGTGAGGTGGCATCTCATTGTGGTTTTAATTTATATTTCCCTGATTATGAATGATGTTGAGCATCTTTTCATGTGTCTGTTAGCTATCTGGATGTCTTCTTTGGAAAAGTGTCTATTCATGTCTTCTGCCCATTTCTTTTTTTTTTTTAATTTTTTTTTCAACTTTTTTTTATTTATTTTTGGGACAGAGAGAGACAGAGCATGAACAGGGGAGGGGCAGAGAGAGAGGGAGACACAGAATTGGAAACAGGCTCCAGGCTCCGAGCCATCAGCCCAGAGCCTGACGCGGGGCTCGAACTCACGGACTGCAAGATTGTGACCTGGCTGAAGTCGGACGCTTAACCGACTGCGCCACCCAGGCGCCCCTCTGCCCATTTCTTAATTGGGTTATTTTTTTCTTGGGTGTTGAGTTTGATGAGTTTTTTTTATAGATTTTGGATACTAACCCTTTATTAGATATGTCATTTGCAAATATCTTCTCCCATTCTGTAGGCTGCCTTTTAGTTTTATTGATTGTTTCCTTTGCTGTCCAGAAGTTTTAATCTTGCGGTCCCAGTAGTTCATATTTGCTTTCTTTCCCTTGCCTTCAGGGCCGTGTCTAGTAAGACGTTGCTGCAGTTGAGGTCAAAGAGCTTGCTGCCTGTGTTCTTCTCTAGGGTTTCGATGGTATCATGTCTCACAAGACTGTCAGCCATTAGCCCTTTAGAAACCAGCAAGTCAGTCATTTGTGGAATTTAAGAAGCAAAACAGATGAACATAGGGGAAGGGAAAAAAAAGAGAGGTAGGCAAACCATAAGAGACTCTTAACTACAGAGAACAATCTGAGGGTTGATGAAGGGGAGGTGGCAGGGGATGGGCTGAATGGGTGATAGGTATTAAGGAGGACACTTGTTGTGATGCACACTGGATATTATACGTATGTATTGAGTCACTAAAATGTACTCCTGAAACCAATAATACACTATATGTTAACTAGAATGTAAATAAAAATTGATAAAAAAAAAAAAGAAAAAAAAGTAAAAACCAGCAAGTCAAGATAATGGCGATCAACACTGTGTCCTAAGCCCTTTACATTTAGCAGTTTAATATTGAAATGCTGGAAGCTAGTGTGGTGGAGATGGCTAGTTGGCAAGAAAATTCATGCTTCCGTTTCATAGTGTAGATTTTTGCTAGGAATTTGCTGCATGTTTAGAATTGCATTTTCTGGCTTTTTGCGTCTATGTGTGGCTCTATGCCTTGTTCTCACCATTGGAATTTCAGTGAGAGTGATATCACTTTGGCTTAGAATGTTAAATAATATTGTCCAGTGCTGCATATTTTCTCTTCTTTCCACCTGCCTCCCTTCACCTGCTGTTGGAATGGCATCAGGACAACAAAGTCATGGGACTGTGGAATCACAAGATGAAATCAGCCTGTGTCTGAATCACTGGTAGGAGGTTGCTTTAAAGATTCTTTCAGTCAGGGACAGTTATATTGAAATTTGTGTCAGCAAAAAGTCTACATATTGTGTCAAGCCACTGACATTTTGAGGTTTTTTGTTACAGCTGATTACCTATCCTTATTAAAGCAGTTGTGTATTGTGATCCCATTTTTAAATAAGGAAACCGAGTAAAATACAAGACAACCTGCTCACAGAACAACAGTTAGAAAATGGAAGAACCAGCGCCTGAATCTTGGTCCACCAATCCCTAAGAATATGCTCCTAACCACCACATTATACCAAAACATTCCATGATACTGACTTTCTGGGTAGATTACTTATGACATATATACTCCAGCAGCCTTATTACTACTTACATTTTATGTCAGGTTCTCACTTCAAATTCTGGATTACTCTTCAGAACCCTTCTTATCCTTGCAACTAAGGCTTCCCTAAATCCTGTCTGTTTTTTTTTTACTATTTTGTTTTATTTAGTGTTTTGTTTTGTTTGCGATGGCCTGACCTGTTTCTTAGAAATAAGGTGGCCATGAAGATTCCTCTTCTTGAAGAAATTGGGCTTCTGATTATTTGCCAAGCAAAGGCGTTTTCTCTGAAAAAGCTTTACCAGGTAAAACACAATGCAATGAGCTATTTTACAAATATCTTCTGAGACTAGTTGTTCTTAATGTCTTTGAGACCAGTGGTTTTCAAAAAGGGGGCCACAGACCAGCAACATACATGTCATCAATCTCTGGGAACTTGTTAGAAATGCAAATAATCAGATCATAGCCCAGACCTACTGAATCAGAAATTCTCAGCAATCTGGGTATGGGTATGGGTCTCAGCACTTGGTGCTTTAACAAACTTTCTAGGTGATGATGATTTACACTAAAACTTGAAAACCATTGGCTCACGCATCCTCTTTAAAATTGTGATCAGAGGGGCACCTGGGTGGCTCAGTCAGTTACATATCAGACTCTTAATTTCTGCTCAGGTCACGATTGCATGGTTCATGAGTTTAAGCCCCGCATCAGACTCTGAGCTGAGAATGCAGAGCCTGCTTGGGATTTCCCCTCCCTCTCTCTCCCTCTCTCTCTGCTCCTCCTGTGCTCTCTCTCCTTCTTTTTCTTTGAAAATAAGTAAATAAAGTTAAAAAATTATGATCAAAATTCAAACAATGAAACAAAATACATAGTTCCTTCAAAATTTTTGTAATTATATTGTTATCTTTGGAAGAACTCTTAGAGGGTCCCTAAATGCCTTTACCAGCTTATGGGCATTATGGTTTGCTCATTCTAACTGGGACTATTTTAACTTGCTCCTACATTCTTTTTACTTTTTTATTTTTGCAGATTTTTTCTCAATCCACTTCTCCTTCCAGTGCTTTTTACGTTATCGTTATTGCTACTTCTTTCTGAATTCTTTCTGGCCTTATTCTTTTTGCTCATAAATCAGACTCCATTTTGCTGCATTTATTTCTCTTTCAGTCTGCCTTTCTGCCCTTATTTTCATTTGCTGTTGCATGAAGGCTGCATAGTGAAGTGTTGCCTGTTTTCTAAGAACAAACCTCAAATTACTGGCATCTCTAAGTGGTCCCAACTTGACTTCCTGGCTGCTATGGTCATGGATGTTCTTGGCTACATCTCCATAATACCTACTTTTTAAAAAATGGGATTATAGATGCACAGAGTTTACTTCATTCTAATCCTTACTTCATATGTGGCACACTGTTCCTATCAGTTTATGCACAGTCCCCCTCATCTAATTGTATATATATTTTAAAATTTTATCCCTGGCACCCTTATATTTCTCCCTCTTAAAAACAACCACTTCTATTGGGTTTGATAGATATCTTTGAATTTTTGTCTTTGCAAAATATCTAATTTTTATGTATGTTTTAAATGTGCGTAAATTGCATTGTTTAAAAAAAACTTATCTTGTCTATTATTTTTACTACATGGCATTTTAAGAGCTCTCCTTGCTGCTGAGTGTATATGTCTTTTGTAGTTTCTAGATATTGGATAATACTTGATAGCGTACAACCAACATATTTTACTTAGTTTTTTCTTCCTTCACTCTCAAAAATAAAGCTACTTATCTTACTATGGAAATGTCCTTTATTTGCATAGAAAATAATGGCTCTTGGCAGAGTGCAGCAGGAGGCCCTTCATGCTGGTGGGCAAAACAAGAGCTGGCTCTGTGGTACTTCTTGGTTTCCACCTGTGAGTCTGTCGCAGCCCCAACTTGGAAGGATTTATCTGCTTTTTATTTTTAGCTCTGTTTCCTATTCAATATGAGGTACCTCAGTATATTTCCTTTTCTTCATCTTTAAGTGAAGTGTTCAGTGGATTCTTCTTCCCTGTATTTATTTTAACAGAATTCTCCATCTGTATTCTCTTTCCTGGTGGCAAATGAACACATTCTCACTTTCTCAATTAAATTCTGGGTTTCATAAAAAGTATAATTCCAACAAAATTTTCATAGTAAATTTTTGAGTGTGTGAGCCATACCTGTGTGTTTCACAGGTAGCAATTAAGAAATGCAATTGCTGGGGCACCTGGGTAGCTCAGTTGGTTGAGTATCTGACTTTGGCTCAGGTCATGATCTCACAGTTCTTGAGTTCGAGCTCCACATTGGGCTCTCTGATGTCATCTTGGAGCCCACTTTGGATCCTGTGTCCTCCCTCTCTCTGCGCCTCCCCCATTGACATTCACACACACTCTCTCTCTTTCAAAAATAAATAAACATTAAAAAAAAGAAATGCAATTGCATCCAAAAGTAGGTAATTAAAGTAGGAAAATTAGAAGCTTCTATGTATCAAAGGACACTATCAACAGAGTAAAGGCAGCCCCTGAGGCACCTGGGTGGCTCAGTGGGTTGAGCCTCTGACTTTGGCTCAGGTCATGATCTCATGGTCTGTGAGCTGGAGCCCACGTTGGGCTCTGTGCTGAAAGCTCAGAGCCTGGATGGAGCCTGCTTCGGATTCTGTGTCTCCCTCTCCCTCCTCCCCTCTCCCACTCACGCTCTGTCTCTCTCTGTCTCTGTCTCTCAAAAATGAATAAACTTAAAAAAATTAAAAGTCAGCCCACAGAATGGGAGAAACTGTTTACAAATAATAACCTGATAAGAGATTGATATTCAGAATATGTAGAGAACTCTTACAACTCAACAACAAACAATCCTGATTTTTAAAAAAGGCAAAGGACTTGAATAAACATCTCCCCCCCCCGCCCCCAATGGCCAATAAGCATATGCAAAGATGTTCAACCTCACTAATCATCAGGGAAATGCAAATCAAACTCACATTTAAATCAACTTCTTATACACTACTATTCTTATTATCAAAAAAAAAAAAGAAAGAAAGAAAGAAACAGAAAATAACAAGTGTTGGAGAGAATGTAGAGAAATTGAAACCTTTGTGCTTTCCTGGAAGGAATGCAAAAAGGTGCAGCTTCTGTGGAAAATGACATGGTTGTTCTTCAGAAAAATAAAAATAAAATTACCAGATGGTCCACCGATTCCACATCTGCGTATATGCCCAAAACAATTGAAAGCAGGGTCTCAGGTGCTTGGGTGGCTCAGTTGGCTAAGCATTGGACTGTGGGTCAGGTTATGGTTCATGGGTTCGAGTTTCGTATTGGGCTCGCTGCTGTCAGCACAGAGCTTGCTTTGAAACCTCTATCTCCCTGTGTCTCTGCCTTCCTCCCCACTCTGCTCATGTGCACACTCTCTCTTTCTCAACAATAAACAAACATTTAAAAAAAGAAAGAAAGCGGAGTGCCATGGAGATATTTGAACACCTATGTTTATATAGCAGCATTATGTACAAAAGCTACAATGTAAAAGCCACCTAAGTGTCCATTGACAGAAGAATGGATAAGCAAAATGCGGTATATACATACATTGGAATATTATTACATCTTGAAAAAGAATGGAAATTCTGACATACGTTACAAAATAGATAAACCTTGATGACATTATGATGAGTGAAATATGCCAGGACACATATTGAATGATTGCACTTACATAAAGTAATTAGAATGGTCAAATTCATAGAAACAAAAATAAAATGGTGATTGTCAGAGGCTGGAGAGGGAGCAGAATGAGGAATTAGTGTTTAATGGGTACAGAGCTTCACTTGGGGAGATGAAAAAGTTCTGGATATGGATAGTGGTGATGGCTATACAACAACAATATTAAATAACCATGAAATACAACTGTTATATTTGCAAAACAACCCTTGTTGCTCTGTACTTTGTTTAAGGAGTCTTGGAAGAGGACAGTAATATACTTTCACTAGTATTTTTTATGATCTCATATTTTATGGCATCCACATGAAAATAAGCCTGATAAATTCAGAATGACCAAATATTCAAATATTGATGGACTCTGGCTTTGAAGAAGTTCTCATCTAGAGACTAATAATCTCATCTTTTAAAAACACTTTGACTCTTCATGTTAGAGAGTCTAGATATTATTACTGATTATCATGAAAACAAGAAGACTTTGCATATTTGGCTTAATTTTTAAACTTTACAAATTTATCTTACACACATTATTTGATTTAAATATTGTGTGGTCATTAAAATATATTTCCATTTCCTAGAACACTGGATACACAATGAGAAGTCAAAATTATACTAAATGGTAAATGCTTTTGGCTTATTTTAGAAGGGAAGAACTAAACAAAGAATCAGTGACTTTTACAAGATTACAGAGATCATTTGTAGCACTACATATTGATCACAGATTTTCTGACTCGAAGTCCAGGAAATAAATCTTAATTTTAACTCTATGGATGGACATGCCAGGTGACATTTTCTATTTTATTATAGCTCTACCACCCAAACTCATTTAATATATTGAATATTAAAATATTTGGGAAATATATTTGAGAAATAAAATTTGGGGGTAGTGTGACCAACAATAAATTTAGGATGATAGAGAAGATCTTTTATTTTGTCATTTTCTAGCGATCCTGGTTGATTATTGCTTGTTTCTCTCTGTTTTCACTTATTTTTATTGATACGAATGTGCCTGTTGATTAGCACCCCTTCGAAAGTTCCCCCAGAATCCACTAGTTAAGCAAACTCAGTTTATTAGTTCTACTAAAGTGAGAATAAACACCTCCCTAATAAAGTCTCAGTAGTGTCTTAAACAGGAATGTAAGAAAAAGATATTTATAAAGTTATGAGGTCTACTTTGAGTGGTTTAGGGTTTGTCTGGGCAGAAAACTGATCAGGACTGAGTAAGTTTTGTGGTGTAATAATTTAAGGTTGGTGGATGCAGTGGGGTGAGTGCCAAGGTGAGTGAGAGATGAGTGAACTATTTTAATATGCAAGCCGTTTACCAGGTGAGCAATATATTGTTGAAAGGAGAGCTGTTATCCCAGATGAGCAAACTATTTTTCCCAGACAAATTGGTTGCAGGAATTTCTGAAGCAAACAGTTACATTATTTACTGGCCTACTGGCTAGAGTTCCTGGACAAGAATTTCCTAGAACACAGAGTTAAGTCATGTTGACACCGGTGAGCCTCAGTTCTCGGTCCTAATAGTTAATTTAGGTGGTTATAGGTGGTCTCAATTTTCCCTGCTCCCCAGGATTATATGTCAACATGAGTTGAGGAAGTAATCAATACAGATCTGCAGCCCTGTTTAAGGTACGGTGATCATGTACTATTTTTCTGGCGGTGGTGATTTCAGTGTCTGTAACTGTCAAGTTTTTCTGTTCTTTTTATTGCATAATTATTTTCAGAATCATTTAATGGGATGACAGTGTGACACAATGACATTTAACCTTCTAGAGACCTCAGCTTGGAGAACTATATACAGACAAATACTAACAGGATACATATAATGAGAGTTAGTAGTTTTCCTCTGAGCCAGACACCAAGAGTATTCAAGTAGATCAAGAAAACAAAACTCATCCCCAACCTGAATTGCTGAGAGGAGGATCTATGGGTATATAAAGCAAATGACCTAGTTCCCCATTTATTTTTGTATTTGTTTGCTTTCTCATTTATATACACAGAGGTCTATAGTGATAGAAGTATAATATTCTTCCCCTATGATAGCACATATTCCTAACTTAAAAAAAATAGCATTTCCTAATATTTTCTTTAAGGCAGCCTATTTTAATCCACTTTTTTTGTGCAATTTTATGAAAATCACAAGGGAGGAATTCTATGGATTTATTAACATCTTATCCTGCTGTACTTTGAAATAATAATTTAGGGGCTGACTACATAATTTGTGGGACCCGGGAGAAAATGAAAATGGGACACTCCTTGTTCAGAAATCTAGAAAAAAGTGCAATGAAGCATACTAAAAACATAAAGAATTTTCTTTAAAAATATTTCCTTATTTATAAAATATAATAGAAGTGCTAGTGACAAATGTATAGCAGTTCACATTGATGTCTAGCAAGAGTGCTAATCCTGGAACAGGAATTTACCCTGTTTTACAGTGAATTTAATTTTTAGTGGCAGTGGAGCTTTGGGGATTTATAGCTGTCCAGAACGTAAAGGAATTGGATCATAAAGAGAGGAAAGAGCTGAGGGTCCTGGAAAAGCACAGAGGGGAGGAGAGGAGAGGACAAGTGGGATAAAGGCTGTTATGGGCAAGTTATGATTTAGGAGGTCTCCAATAGAGGCATTTGAGTTTTTTTACATTTTCCATGTGTCTTGACTAAGAGCTCTTTTCAAGAAACAGTTATGGAATCTGAATTTATTTGGGGACGTTTCTTCAAAAAAAAAAAAAGAACACGCTCAATGGATATTTTCAGTGTTACTCTCTTTTTGTTTAAGGTGCCTCTGGTATGAACAAGCTTGTTAATATTGAAAACTCCCCGTGTGCACCTGGGTGACTCAGGTCATGATCTCACAGTTCATGGGTTCAAGCCCCTCATCAGGCTCTGTGCTGACAGCTCAGAGCCTGGAGCCTGCTTGGGATTCTGTCTCCCTCTCTCTCTGCCCCTCCCCCACTCACACTCTGTCTCTCATCTCTCAAAAATGAATAAACGTTAATTTTTTTTAATTCCCCCAAATATCCACTAAAGTTCTTGCTTATCTTTCGTGTAATTATGTCATTTATGAAGAGAAGCACTGGAATTAGATTTATAGGGCAAAACCATGTAAGAAACAGGAATCTGGCTCAGAGTGGATATCAACTTACATTGAGATAAATGCCTGGGTGTCTGTTAATGGTGGCAGAATAAGTTGCTCTTGCACTTTGTGTTTGGATCCCCAACTTAAAGTTGGCTCTTGCCAATCAAGATTGACAAGTGGCCATTTCTTTGTAGATGGACTGAAGTCATCCCTTTCAGAACAATACTCTAATGGCCAAAACAAGAAAAGATAGAGGAAAGTTTTTATAAGATATTGATAGCCGAACCAAGGCAATTTTTGTCTTACAAGGATGCCAGTGCGATGAGTTCTTCTGACGTAGTGAATCTTTGGGGGATGCTTGAGGGATGGACTTACCTGTTCTCTTTCCTATGAATGTCCCCAAATAGACTTCACACAAAAATGATGACAGATAAAGACAGTAGTGTTATCAATAAAAGGAAGATTTCTACCAAAGATAAATAGTTTAAAATTTGAGAAGACAATAAAAGGATTTCTGTACAGGGTTCCTCATTTCTTTTTTTTTTTTTTTTTCAACGTTTATTTATTTTTGGGACAGAGAGAGACAAAGCATGAACGGGGGAGGGGCAGAGAGAGAAGGAGACACAGAATCGGAAACAGGCTCCAGGCCCTGAGCCATCAGCCCAGAGCCTGACGTGGGGCTCAAACTCCCGGACCGCGAGATAGTGACCTGGCTGAAGTCGGACGCTTAACCGACTGCGCCACCCAGGCGACCCAAGGGTTCCTCATTTCTAAGAGATAAAATGAACTCAGAAGTTGAAGACTCAAAGAAAAGAAGTAAGAGTTCTGCTTATTTCCCCTTCATAGCTGGAAGGGGAGCATGCTATTTCCAAGTCCAAGCACTTGAGCTGCAATGGGCTTAGCAGTGGTTTGTAGTAGTCTCACCTGGATCTCAGGGGGCATTTCTTAGACTCCCCAAACGACTGCTAGAGTCAGACAGAACTAATTTTTTTAGATGTACTGCAGTACAGGAGAGTACTACCTTGACAGTCCTAGTAGTTTCTCAAAAAGGAGATATCAAAGAATAATGCTTAGCTAGCTTTAAGGTCTGTGCTCAAGGAATTGATGGTGGGATTTTCAAGGATAAGAACTGATTGGGATTGTCACAGGATAATTTAGGATCATTTGAGTGAGGGGAGGTTCCGAGTCAAGTTTTGTTCAGTAAACTCTTGGGTAAGCCATTTTCCCAAGTGAAAATGTGTTGTCCTGATAGGAGAGATTTTGCCCAGATTAACAAACTTCTTGCTCAGACGAATTAATTCAAGAATTTTTTGAAGTAAAAAGTAAAGCTATTTATTTTTTTTCTAATAGCATAATCTTCCTCACTAATCTGTCCAATCAGGCATTTGAGTATAGAACTGAGTCATACACCCAATATCTGTGAAATTGAGCAGTCCTTTCAAGAGAAGCAGAGAGTATTAACCAATGATAAACCATTCTCCATAAATAACATGTATCATAATTGCATATCCTCTTTAGTATCTTTGTATCCATCAGGGAGAGGTTGTATCTTAAATATATTCAAAAAATGTTAATTCTGTAATACTATACAAGTTAATTTTGTGATTGATAATAAAATAAATAAATAGCAATAAATAGAATGAAGAAGAGAAAGCAGACGGACAGAGAAAATGCTGAGTAGATGCGTTGTAGTTTAAAAAACATTGATTTGGATTCAAGCTAGAACAATGAGAAAGAAATCGGACTGTAACTTACATTTCCTCAGGCCCAGAGCCCCAGGGAAGTGAATCCATAGCACTGTTCTAGGTGTCCTTTCTTACTTGCTCTTGTGGCATCTCCAGGACCCCTAACATCTAGTACAGTAAGCTTTTTGTTGGTCTGTAAGCCAAATTCTCTTGGTTATTAGGCAGTGTAATCCTCTGCTCTTACAGATCCTGTTGTTGATGCCTACTAATGAGTCATTACTGCTTTTCCTGTTGACACCCAACATGAGTGCCCTCACCAGCAGGACAGGCCACATCGCCACATCATGCTGCCCCCGGCCCCCCACTGAAACCATTAGCACTATAGCTTCTTGTCAGGGACACTTGCAAGTTGTGTAACTGATATGCAAAATTCTTTCATCACCCTGCCTGTATGTTCCTCTTAGCCCATGGGACTTCGCATTGTATTTGCTGGTTAACCACAGTCATTTTAGCTTTTATTCTCTCTGGGTTTCACATGTGTCCATGGTGATCGTGGCTGGGACGAATCCAACACTGATCATGAATTTCTTTATTGACTGCAGGCTTGTTGTTGGGCCATATTTGCTGCTTCATTTTCCTTTTTAAGATGTGTTGTTTTCCAGAATTATCTTCAGCCCCTCAAGCAGATGGACACCTGGCAGGGTGCCCTATGTGTGCCTAACTAACCATGCTGAAATATATCTGAATCCCAATGATGAGCCAATAACTTAAGCAGAGACTTGAGTGTTCAGTTAAGAGTGGAGGATTCTTCCCTGAAAGGGTGCCTGGGTAAAAGCTCATTCATGAGATTTCAGGGGACAGACCTGGGGAGAAAGGCATGAGACATGATCTAATCCAGGGTTGCTGGAAAAACAACGCTGATGGGGTATAGTGCCAGCAAGTAGAGATCTTCTTCCCTTAAAACCAGAGTCTGTGGGAGAGAAAGAAAAACTTAGACAGAGTGAGAGCATGAGGAAAAGAGAATGAATTCTCAGATATTAAAACCTCCTAAAATATGGCATCTAAAAGAAGCTAGGTAGCTATATGACTTTAGGCAGAAGGCAGTGTTTCCATTTATTTGTTTGTTTATGTTAAAATGAATGAGTTTGAATTAGGTATTCTTCAAATTTCTTTTCAGTTACATATTTTAATCCTAGAAGAGAAACCAAATTAATCTGCTAGACTGGCTCAGACTCTAACTATATCATGTATCTGATCTTCATGTAATTTATAATACAAAAATTCTTTGCTTCAGTAAACTAGTTTTGTTACTCAGTACTGCTTGCTAGACTAAATATATAATTGTTTAGATGATTCATAAGGAAGTGGTATTCTAAGAATTAAGGGTTCTGTTTTATTTTCAATGATTTAAGTCTTAAAGACTAAAATAGCAAGAACATCGAATAAGAAGGCAGGCTGCTTTTTAGGGATATCTGAGGCATTCCATCAATGTAGCAGAAGTCAGCAACATCTCAGGTCAAAATAGTTTTTATTATTGCTAGAGGAATTTTGTACAAACGAAGTATATGCATGTTTGGGAGTGAAAACTGCAGCCAACTTAGTTTTGCGTCTGTATGCTAAAAAATTCTGGGACCAAACATACCTTCTACTGTCTGCAAAGTAATACTGGAGCTAGGAAAAAATAACTTAGTTACTTGTTCCAGGAAATACTTGCTCCTGGAAGATAAAACTGTGAACCAGTTTAAAAAGCCTACAGTTTGACCATCAAGCCTTATTTTAAGATCCCAGCTTTGCTGTACCCTCCAATCCAAAGCTCTTTTGTTGTAAACCTTGCCCAATGCCAACCATTCTCTGAATGTCTTGCAAGATCTGCCTTGGGGCTTGAGGAATCTACTCCTGAAATCATTGTTGCACCATGTGCTAACTAGCTTGGATGTAAATTATAAAAAAATAAAGTATAGAAAGTAAAAATGAATGAATGAATGAATAAATAAATAAAACATTCACCAACAAAACAAAACAAACAAACAAAAAAATCTCTTGGCCAGGATGCCTGGGTGACTCATTCAGTTGAGCATCGGACTCTTGATTTAGGCTCAGGTCATGATCCCAAGGTCGTAGAATCAAGATACATGTTGGGCCCTGTGCTGACAATGCGGAGCCTGTTTTGGATTCACTGTCTCCTTCTCCCTCTGCCCCTCTACTGTTCACTCTCTATCTCTCTCAAAATAAATAAATAAATAAACATTTTAATGAATGATAAACATTTAAGGCCAGGCTTCATACATGGAAAAACAGATTTTTCACCTTGTTTTTGTACTCTGTCTTCCTCAGAGACATTATTTGTTTTTTCTTTATCTTAGTTGTATTTTTTTTCTTTTTTATATTCTAGTTATCATTTCTGACCTTGACATGTGTGTGCAAAAGAAAAAGTACATCAAATCATGACTTCCCCTGGCCAACTTTGTTGGTAATTATGCACGAAGTTCCTTCTGTGGATACTAATGTGGAAAAAAAATGCCTAGGGAAGAAGCTAAGTTACATGTACTTATCTCAGCCACTGACCTTCCTCTACCACCCCCAGGCCACTGAGCAGAGGCTAACCCAACCATCCGTTTGTCCTTGAGAGTACAGAGTGCAGGGGCAGCTCTATCGTGAATGGAGAACACTGAGTTCCCCACCTACTTCTGGGGAGCTTAGGAGTGCACATTTTAACAGTAGCAGAATCAGCGACAGATACATATTCCTGAGCATTGTGGAAAATAAATCAGGATTCTGGGGAAGCTTCATTGTTGTTGCTGTTATTCCTTTGCTTTCTTGTTTATTTTACATCCAGGTTCAGAAATAGATTGACCCTCTAAATTTCAGGACTTTCTTTTAGAAAAGAAGTATTAAGGTTAGAAAACAAATCTCATGCTGACTCACTAGCCCCAGTACAGAGCTTGCTGCAGCCAAAGAAAAATCTGTCCAAATTTATAGCATTTGATTAATTCTCTCAGATGGCTTTGTAATAGATGCATCCCTGGAGCTTTTTCCTGGGTCATTTTTCCTTTATGTTTGTATATTTTAAGCAAATGAACAACCAGTATATTGGAATAAGTGGGGTTTTTTTTAATAGGAAGGAAGGAAGGAAGGATGAAGGAAGGAAAGAAAGAAAGAAAGAAAGAAAGAAAGAAATAGAAAAGAAAAGGAAAAGAAAGAAGAAAGAAAAGAAAGAAAGAAAAGAAAGAAAGAAGGAAAGAAAGAAAGAAAGAAAGAAAGAAAGAAAAAAAATTGTTCATGAGGAAAATGGTTGCAAGTAAAAAGCTTCAATTGGCTACAAGTGGCATCTTTAAAACATAGTAAGCCAGTCTTCGATAGCTCAAGGGACTTTTAGTCAATAAATTTAACAAGCTGCAACCAAGGCCAAGCTTTAGCGCAGTATGTAAATGAAAGTTCAGGAAGCCAACTTCTTCTCAACCCTAGGACAGAGTTAATAGAGGGGAAATGACAAAATGTGTAAGGAGGATTTGACAGAGTAAGCTTTTTTCTGTTTTTTTTCCTTTCCTATTTAACTTAAGGGCAAATAACTAGAGAATTTTCATTCAGAGAAATATATCAAGCTGGAAGCATTAAAAAAACCTTCATATATGAAAATGATATTGCGATGGCTGAGAGTTTAAACATTTCCCATTACAGATACAGATTTTTAGAACAGTGTCATTTAGATATGGAAACACTAACTATAATAAAGTTTATAATGTTCTAAAATATTTTATTCAGTACTCAATATTAAATTTAAAATGTTTATATACAAATTTGAACTTCTGGCCTCTGTTAAAGAAAAATCAAATGATCTAAAAACATTGTTTCTCTCTCTCCCTCTCTCTCTCTGCCCTGCCCCCTGCTCTCTCTCTCTCTCAAAATAAGTAAATAAACTTTAAAAAGGGGAGGAGAGTGCCTGGATGTCTCAGTCGTTTAAGCATCCAGCTCCTGATTTTGACTCAGGTTACGATCTCAGTGTTTCGTGGGTTTGGGTCCCACGCCGGGCTCTGCTCTGGCAGCACAGAGCCTGCTTGGGATTCTCTGTCTCCCTCTCTCTCTGCCTACCCCCCTCCCCCTTTCTTTCTCTCTCCTTCAAAATAAATACATAAACTTAAAAAACAAAACAAAACAAAACAAAACACTGAGCTTTGTTCTCACGTGGTAACAATTACCTGGACTGAGTAAGCTGATTTCTTCGGATGGAGCCTGTGTTAGCTGCTATACCATACTGCCACTGCTTCCTGTTTTCTGTTACATCTCACAAGATTTGATTTTTGCTCTACCTATTTGGCCACTGCAAGGTTTGGAATTTATATTGCTTGATATAAGACAGGAAAGGGGCATCAAATGAGGCTGGTGAGTTTAGTAGTATCCAGATCACGAATGGGCTTCAATTTGAGATTTTGGATCAGTGTTTGTTTGTTTTAATGTTTATTTACTTTTGAGAGAGACAGAACGCGAGCTGGGGAGGGGCAGAGACAGAGGGAGAGGGAGAGAGAGAATCCCAAGGAGGTTCTGTGCTAACAGTGGGACTTGAACTTATAAACTCTGAGATCATGACCTGAGCCGAAATCAAGAGCTGGACCCTTAACTGACTGAGCCACCCAGACACCCCTCAATTGGTGTTTTTGAGGAGGGGAAAGCAACCTCATGTAATCAGCATAGTATTACATGAAGTAGATAGCTTATCCTTATTTTATAGATGAGAATATTGACATTCAGAGAGTTGCAGAATCTTTTCCAAGTTCGTTGGGCTACTAAGACCAGATTAGAGATATGGGTTTCTGATATCAAAACACATAACCTTTACTGTGCTATCTTGACTAACACTGTTCTCTGCAATGAGACTGAAGATTATTTATCAGATTAAAATCAAACTAATAAATAAAGTGAATAGTGAATAAAAGCTGATCCTTACATGTGATGCTATAGCTGATTAGGATTTGAGTAGGAAACCTGCCTCAGGAAATCAAGTGTCCTTGGCACTGTGATGAGAGGAAATTGAGGTGACCAGAAATCAGGCTGGACCTTATAATAAAATGATAGAATCCTTGGCATTTAAAAATAAAAACTAAATTCATAAACCAGTGTGCCAGTATCTTCATGTCCAGTGATCAGTAGATCTGTAAGAATGACTGAGCAATATTTTATGTTAAGGTCAAATGCATTGGTCCAAAGAGAGTAAATGCTTTCAGGAAATTGAACTATAGGATAGAAGTTTGCATAGGCAGTATAGACTTAGAATAATGGGGTTGCTTTAGATGGAATTACTTGTTACTTTTTTCCTTCATTCCTTCATTCCTTCGTTCCTTCCTTCCTCCCTCCCTCCCTCCTGTTCTGCCTTTCAAAAGTATATATTGTGGCTCTACTATGTCCATGATTTTCTGCTAGCATTGAGGATATAGTGGTATGTCAAACACATATTCATTTATTTATGTCCACATAAATAAATGTATAAATGATGCTAAGAGCAAGAAGAAACCCATATATAAGGTGTTATGAGAAATTAATGGTGTGACCTCACTTGGGGAGGCATATTAGACAAGTCTCTTATAAAGTGGCATTTAAGGTAAGTCTGGAGAGAAGACTCGTCAGGCAGAGGAACGTTCCTGTTAATAGAAATAGTAGGTGTTACAGCAGGAAAGGGTGTGGCTCAGAAGGAAAATGTTGTAAAGCTGTTGTGGCTGGCATGCTGGAAAAAATCAGATAGTGGCATGGCTAGGGTTGTCAGATAAAATGTAGGACACCCAGTATATTTGAATTTCAAATAAACAATGGATTTTTTTTCTTTTTTCTTTTTTCTTTTTTTGTCAGTGTAAGGGTGAGACACACTGCGTATCTGAAAACCTAGGCATAAGCTGATACTGGAGAAGAGAGCAGCCAGCTGAAGCCGGAGCTTGCAGACTGTTCATAGAACATTTATGTGTTTCATTCTCATTTAAGGAAAATTAACTGAACAGGTGAGAGAGATGATATAATTTATGCTTTAAAAATTTTACTCTGCTGCTCTGTGAGGAGTGAACTAGAGGTGGAAGAATAAGAAGCAAAGAGACAGTCACATGGTTGTTAACAGAGTTGTTTAGAAAAGGAAGTGTCTTGGCCTAAGATGGTGGCTGTAGGGATGCAGGAAAGTGGTTTGAATCTAGATATTTCCTGGAAATACAATCAGGAAGACTTGGATGAGTGGCATCTAGGAGGTGAAGTTATCAAAGACAATTCGGGTGGGAGGACGGAAGGACCATCTCCTAAAATGTCGGTTGGCCAAACTTTGGAGGATGTTTGAAGAGGAATTTCAAAAGTTAATATTTGTCCATGTTAAATTTGGGATACTTGTAAGTTGTTCAAGTTTAGATGTCAAGTTGGCAGATGGATATGTAGGTCTGAGACTGAGAAAAGAGCTATGGGCTAAAAATATAAATATGTCTTCAGCCAGATTATAATAGAACAGAAGAAGTAGCAGAATTGGTTGCTTTTTGTTTGGCTTGCTTTAAATCACTCTTTTCCAGTTTTTTTTCACTCTGAGAATATACCTTGTTCTTTTGATGGATAATTAGGAAACAATCTGGTTTAATCTGTGAAATATTTAAGGAAACATTTCTTAGGATGAGTTACTATAAAAATGGCCATCTGTCATCTTTTGATTTTCATTCCTTTGCATTTCCAAAGGTGATCACCTAAACTTCTCTGCCTGTTTGGGAGAGAGGAATGCTATGTGCTACCCCATTTTCCCCTTTTGTGCACTGACCAGGGCGTCAGGCTAATAATCTCTGGGGTAGAGTGTGAGGCTGCTTGAAGGAGAGAGAGAAGAGAGGCAGGAAGTTTTCTGATTTTTAGAAGCTGTTTGCAAATCCAGGTCAGAGATGATAAAAATGCAAATGAAAGAATTTGAGAGCAATTTCAGGTGTGGTACTGACGGGACCTCAAAGTTCATTGAAGATGAGCTATAGGGCAGAGGATGACTGTACAGTTTTTCTTCCTATGTTTTTTTTTTCTACCATACATTCTAGAGCTAAAGTACAGAAGCATTGTTCCAGTATTTCTACCATGAACTCAAGCAAAGAGCGTGGGTTACATTAGTGGAATTGAGCAGAGGTGAGACTTAGGAGTTTCTGAAAGTTCTGGACACACTGCTGTATCAGAGTTAAAATGGGGTGCAGGGATTCTGAATGCTTCCTTATCTGGTGTATGGAGCCAGACAGCTGTCTCTATGCATTGTTTTGTGGAAGGGTGGGAGATGTTCCATTCATTACGATCCCTTAGTCTAGGAATAATCATGGACATGAGAACATGAAATTGGAGAAGATTATGCACTAGTGGTAAAAACTGTTTTTTTTTTCTTTTTTTCTTTCTTGTCTGAGACAAAAGCACTGAATTCTTATCAAGGTTTTATTTACTTATACAATTAATCATTGGAAATGTTATAAAGGACATTGGTGTTTGTATGTCTTAAAACATCTTTTTTTCCTAAGAATCTACTATCTTTAGTAAGTAGAAGCATTTGGATTGTGTACATTGTCAGTTGTATATGATACCATTTCAATCTGAAGTAATTCCAGCATTCTTTTCTGACTTTTATTGTGCATATGTGTAGCACATTGTGTCAGAAGCTCTTTAAATTAATTTATTAGTTACTCTTCAAAGTACTCTTTTGAGATAGGTTGGCGGCAAGTTTTATATTACACAAATCTTTATGGGTCTATTGTAAAATGAGTTAGTTGCTTGATGTGACTTTTATCCTTTCAACAGAAAGAGTGTCTCTCTTTGCAATAACTTTAATAGGACTCCAAGTTAAGTTGAAGAAAGGAAAATTATTAAAAATGCAAGTTTTCCACAAAATAATACTTGTGCATTTCAAATGAGTAAATTAAATGTCAACTGTATATAGTATGTTGATACTATTTTATGCAAATAATCTATATGTTTTGGAGGATGTGAAAGTATGACAACATGAACAAATTATACCGGCTTTGTAGAAGGGAGCACTTAGCAGGAAAGAGGAAAATAATTTGACCTTCAGCACTTAAATCAAGATTAATAAATTCCATATGGCGGCTGTCTATTTTTAAAGCATCAAGCAGTACTTCAAATACTCTATTGAAGTTCATACCATAAAAAATACAGAAAATGAGCTGTCATTTGATTAATATATGCAATAATTTCCTTTTTTCCCCCTGCAGTTAGTCAAGATTTTGCTTCAGTAAGTGAAGCTTGTTCAAAGTGTCTTGAATGTTCTGTGTATTTCATGTTGTGCATGTACATTTGGATAGAATTTATTATTAAGCCAAATCAAAATAATCGTGAATCTTTTTTTGATCACTAAAATCAAGGCATTAGAGTCCATTTTAAGTTGCTAGCTACCATACCATCAGTCTTTTGACTCACCTTACATATCTGACACACATCTTTCCTTAAAAGGCTCAAGAGTGACATACGAAATTAACCTTCTAAGTACTGCCACAATTAGTTTAGATAAAACAAGTGGCCTACCTTCTCTTTCTCTGAGATTAGGTAACTTGGATAAGTGTTTTTAGAATTCTCACAGAAAGAGCTTGGGTTCCAGTCTTGGTTGGTAGGGCAGGATGTTAGTCACTTAACTTCAAGTTAAGTGACACAGCGAAATAGCAAATGGAAAGAAAATATTCATTGTTGATACTATGAGAAGAACTCATGGGAATACAATACAGTGTAATAACAATGGTAATAGCAATAATGATAATAACAAGTAAGAATAATGACAACAATGTGGAGGTTTTAACAGACCTTTATTCTAATCCAACTCTTACTAAACCACTATACTGTATATACTTTCTTATTTGATTTTCATTGTAAAATAGAGACCTTGACTTATCATTAAATTCAGACTAATTAAACCTTTAAGGATAGCTTATTTAGTTAGATATTATCAGACTCAGAAGTGGCAAGGACTTTCTGACTTTTTACCGACTCTTATAATTGTAGGTGATAATTGGTTCAATGTGTTTGTTATGGGGCATATAATTCAGCATTTTATGAACTTCTATAGGTATTTCTGATATATAGTTTAGATATATTTATATAAACTAAAAGCAATGCAAAATCAGAGTTTCTTTCTTTTTACCAACTGCTGGCCAGTTTCTGAGCATTAATTGAATTGGCCCTATTTATTTGTATTTTAATATTATGGAGCAACAAATGTGGCATAAAGACCCATTATCAACAAATTCCTGGTGCTCTTTTAGATTGTATTAGTAGTTTTCTATATCATATCTCTTTGTAAAATATCTGCATCTATAGTAATAATAAGTGTGATAATATGTTGGGATAGTAATGATAAGTCTATTATTTATTTATGGTTTTCTGAATTCTGCGAGATGTTAGTCCTCAGAGTATTTTGCTAGGTATGAATTATCACATTTTTACAGATGATTTTGTATTGTAAGAAGACCAATCTAGTGGCAGAAGCCAGCATTGGAACATCTGTCTATTTGTCTCTGTAGCCTGGGTTTTGTTTTGTTTAGTTTTGTTTTTCTCTACATGAGAATTCTGTTTCCTATATAAAATGTACTTTTCTTACAGTTTGAAAGTGAATTCACGATGTATACATGTTACCTAATTTATCTTCACAATAACATTGTAGGCAAAGTTTGCCAGCTAAGCCAACACGAAAATTCTATTTTGAGAACCAAAGAGTTTATGTAAATGCCTTTTTCAAGTTCAGATATTCAGATTTCAGCTTAAAGTCTTGGCTTCAAACCTCTTTATATTCTCCTATAGACTAAGTGCCTACTTTGTCCAAGGGACTGGAGAAAAGCAAAGATGTGGAAGTTGTTGTATAGGCCTAATAAAGAGGCCCCAGCGTGTTATGGGTTAGAGCTGCACACTTACAATTAACAGTTGAAGAAAGTACTCATTATGTGTAAAGACACAAAGGCAACAGAAGTTTAAAGGAGATGTGTATGTGTGTGTGTGTATATGTGTGTGATCAGAGAGGTGGGCCTTGAATTGGACCTTGAGGGAAAGGTAACATTTGAAAGATAAAAAAAGAGTGGAGATTTTCAATTAGGTACAAGAAAAGAAATGAGCCATACATACTTTCTAGTTCTGTTGTATGCCATAGCACCCTTTATCTTTAGTAATCCTCCTTGGCAATTAAAAACAAAAACGAAAACAAAACAAAACAAAACAAGACAAAACTTTTGAATGGATCCTCCAGTGAGTCATTCTTCTCAGGTTTAGACCTCAGAAATTTTTTTTTTTATTTAATTAATTAATTAATTTTTTTTGGGACAGAGAGAGACAGAGCATGAACGGGGGAGGGGCAGAGAGAGAGGGAGACACAGAATCGGAAACAGGCTCCAGGCTCCGAGCCATCAGCCCAGAGCCTGATGCGGGGCTCGAACTCACGGAGCGCGAGATCATGACCTGGCTGAAGTCGGACGCTTAACCGACTGCGCCACCCAGGCGCCCCTAGACCTCAGAAATTTTGACGTAAGTTATTTGTTTACTTTTTCTGGACAATTTTTCTTTTGTCATTACTTAGTGATTTTAAAACATCTGCCAAAAGATTCAAAGTAATTATTTATCTTTGTTATTTTATTGCCTGCTATGTAAATGTTATAGACTTTTGATAATGATAAACACAGAAAAGTAATACTTTTGTAGATAATTATTTGAGCCATCAAGAAATCTCCTTGTGTAGAAGGCCTCCCTCCAAAGAAAACTTAAGAAATATTTCTGAAGGAGCAAATGTTAATTTTAGTTAGCATAAGTTGTAGTACCAATAAACAACATTTTGAGATTGAATACATTACAATACCTTTATTTTATTTTGGCTTATTCTGTTTTAGTTCTTGTCATGTTCTCTCTCCCTCTTCTGCTCCACATCCATCCATACACACACACACACACACACACACACACACACACACAGTGAAAACATTCATGCCCATGCCATTTCATTGCTGTTTTGTGCTGCTTTTGACCATTTCCATATTACCAGAAAGAAAACATTTTTTAAATATTTTTACACTTTCTTCACAATTGTCATTTTATTGTTTTGCTCTGGTAAATCATTTGCCTAGTGCTGTGTAAGATACACACTAGGGATATATTTTCTTTTATTCCCAATTTTTCTTTCCCCTTTTGGTTGTGACCTCTTTTTGGTCTTTATTTCTGGGAGGCTTAGGTAGGACAAAGAAAGAATAAAGCCTATCTAAAGGGAATAATTAAGTAAGGCACCTTTCTTATGCCCAAGACCAAACCTGTCGAAGTAGTCACATAGTATTCAATAGCACGACCGGTGAAAGGTTCTAGGTACTCATTTCTTTAATTTGAGGAAACACGGTAACAGAAAGAACATTGCTCTTGAAATCAGGAGATCTGAGCCCGTGTTTGGACTCTGCTGTGTAAGTTGTTGCTGGTTTACATATGTTACATTACCTCTCTGGGCCTCAGTTACCTCATTTGTAAGTTGAAGGGGTTAGATTTCTAAAACATCATGAATTTAAGATATAGACACAGGAGTGAGCAGAGAGTCCCAAGTACCATATTTCTCTAAAAGAAACAAAGGATGTAATTGGTTTTATGGTCTTTTTAATGCATGACTCGGGCTATACATTAAAGGAAAAACAAAGGCTTGTGAGGATTTAGGGATGTTAGCAGATGATTGCTGCAGATTAAGAATCTGTAGAGAAGTTACATATAACTGTACACTCCATTAACGTTTTCAATGGTGCGAGGAAGTCTCACTGAATAGATACCAACTAAGAGAGGATGGATGGAGTAGAACAGGTTTATGGTTCTGCATAATCATATTTCTACATTGCATCTTGTCAACTAGCTAAAGGGAACAGTTTTCATTTCTTTTCAATACAATTGCATCTTAATTATGCTATTGTGAATTGAGAATCCTACCCGTCAAACAGATGTTGGCAACTCCATTTTGGTGGTCTTGAAAAAACAACTGGAAATGTGGTACTGAGGTTGCCAGAGGAACAGATGAATACATTTAATGGCATTAAACTGTTTTGTCAGAGGCTGACAAAAGGTGTACTGGTCAGTGTCCTCCTGTTTATTTCTCCCCCTCTCCTTATGAAATTCTGTTTGAGGTGAATTCTGTTAAAATCAATGAGAATGATGGGAGTGTGGAAGCTTTTTAAAAAAGGCTGGCTGATGATTTTGCTGCGATTATTTGTTATTTTACGACTCATGTCAAATTTCACATCTAGCATCCTCAAAAATAAAGAAGGTAAGAAACATGTTGGCAGCTGATTTAGTGGGAAGAAGAAATATGAGTTCCTGGATCTACATTTTATTGGGCATGAGAATTTTAGCCTAATACTTTACCCCTTGTAAATTCAGTTTGTTCATTTCCAGTATGGAAATGATGAAGATGATAACGATAAATAATAAAGTAAACCACAGTGGTTTTGAGTGCATCAAATAAGAAAATGGAGGGAAATGTGCTACATGTATATGGAAGACTTTCACCATTATGATCAGCTGTTACCATACATGTGTGCAGGAGGTGGTATACCTGTCAATAATAAATAATAATACAAAATTCTATCTTTACTACAAACACTAAATATAAAAAGGGATTTTTTTTCTTTTTTTATGTGTGTGCACATTTGAAAAGGGGACTTATTTTTTGATACAAGAATTAATTTCATTTAATTTGAAAAATTATTCTGTGCTGTGCTTGTGCTAAATATCTTTTCTTACATCATCTCATTAAATACTGATACTTAGGCTAATTTTTTGAGTGTCACACAACTAGTAGATGGCAGGTGTTATAGATCTGGTTTCTGTGTTCTTTTCACGTCCTGCAGCATGCTGCTTCCTGATTTGACCCCATGTTTATCCATTAGTTGCTGTCTTGATGCCGAAAACTACTGACCCTCCCTTTAACACTGGTTTAGTGAACTGACAGTCTAAAAACAGAAAATAGTTGCAGTAAAGACTAAACTAAACTCAAACACTATGTACATATTAGGATGGCCTCATTTCAGGTGGTAAACAAGGATAAGTTTATATGATTTGTGTTTTTAAGGCAACACAGGGATATCAATAAAAGAGCATGTGCTTATGGCAAAGACTTCGTTATGGGTACTAGGGGCATCAGAGGAAGAAACCCTGGGTTTGAATACCAGCAAAAGTTGCGTGGCTTCACATAAGTCATTTAACCTCTCGGAATGCTTATTTGGTTCATTTATAATGTAAAGATTTAGGTATGTTTCCTATATTATAGTGATATTGTGAGCTAAATTAGCTCATCTGAGTATAAGGGGTCGCAGTACCAATGAATTGGAAAGATTTTGACATAATAGGGAAATTGAATTTTTATGTTAAAATATTCTTGTAAACATTTTTTGATTCATTTTCAGATCTTGATTTAGATACTCTGCCTTTTTTGTGTGTTCGTAGTGGTTGCCCCGATTAAATGCTAGCGCTGGCATTTTTTTTTAATGTGTGTAAAGCATCTCTTTTAGAAACAAAATTAAAATAATGGCTCAGCTCCACCCAGAAATGTCATGTTGCAGCCATTAGCAAGCTATATCAAAAATGTTTGGAAGATATCAATAATGGATTACAATATAAATATTTATGGAGTGCTGTGAGGTAGTTAGTTTCCATCAAGCTAGGAACATGCAAAATTGAATAGATACTGACACTAAACAAGACTTTGAATAAGTGGTTGTGGCATAATCCTTTCCCAATATTAAACAAATACCATCTTTAACATTGTTTGAGGTAAAGTGGGTTTTGGAATTTTGCAAAAGTCTCTCTAAGAAAATATATGTTATTTTAATGGATTATTAATCTCGTATGACTTTGTAAATAACTGTATTTTTTCTGTTCACACAGTGGGTAGAAAAATAATAGGAAAATGTGCCTGTATGATAGTATTCAAATATTTTGGAAAAAATAGTAAGATAAGATACTCAACACTTTTGTCCCCAAGTATGAATGATTGTCATATTAAGGCATTCAAATTGGTTTGAACATTTCTCTCCTCTATTTTGCTGTTGACTTTTCCCTCTGGGAAACTCCATTAGGAAAGGCTAATACTTCTGGAAAAGTATAAAAATTCTGTTTTAGTAACCCTTTAAGAATTAAATTATATATATGCAATAGTTGTAATAAGAGCTTAAGCACAAGCATACACCTAAGCTGCTGTATAAATTTCTTGCAGCATAAAAGTGTCCACTCTGAATCAAAAGTCTTCTTATAGAGTGGATCCGCAACCAAACCATCCCCACAGTATCCATAAAGAATTATTGCAGGCAAATGATGTAAGGCCTTTTAGAATATCACAAAGATTCCATAGGCCATATATTTTTGCCACTACACAGGTACTGGGTATTTTATTGAACACTGTGCCAGACACTTTTCTAAGTACTTTGCAAATATGAACTTACATAAAAGTCATGGCAGAGCTGCTAAAAATTATTTATTCCATCCTTGGAGATAGGCAAAATTATTTTCCTGATTTTAAAAATTTCATGCTAGATCATTTCCAATAAGCCCATCTGAGCATCATCTGATGAAGAGGATGTAACTTTGGCTAATAATCAATGACTAACAAATGTGCATAGGTTTTTTTGTCCTTTTGAGGTTAGAGGTTGACCTGCAGGTATTAATAAGTTCCTATAGTTTGATAGTCCCAGAGATATGTCAACTCCAAAGATGATATGGTTTTATACCTCTGTTGAAAGTGAACCTAGCAGACACATGCAATTTGCAATTTTACTTCAACATTCTTTCATAGCTATTTTATCTTTCTGCTCATTTCTTCATAAACATGTAAGATAACTCTTTAACAAGTGCTAACCAGTACTTTGTTGGAGCATTTTATCTTTTTCATTATGATACTTATACAAGTATTATCCTCATTTTTTAGGTGATGAAATTGTGGCACAGCAAGCTTAAATTGCCCAAAGTCAAAGAGCTAGGAGAGAGGTGTAGCTGGTATTCAAATGCACGTGTTATGGCTTTAAAGTCTGTGTTCTGAAACATAAGCATTGTGACCTTTCTTGTTTACTAAGATATTTATTAATTATATGCTCTCCCTAAAACAAACAAATACCTAGTCTACTCATGCAATATGCAAGGCATTTAAAATTTTTTTTTAAGTTTATTTATTTATTTTGAGAGAGAGAGAGACAGAGAGAGTGAGTGGGAGAGGGGCAGAGAGAGACGGAGAAAGAATCCCAAGCAGGCTCTGCACTGTCAGCACAGAACCTGATGTGAGGCTCAAACCCAAGAACCCTGAGATCATGACCTGAGCCAAAACCAAGAGTCAGATGCGTAACCAACTAAGCCACCCAGGCACCCCTGCAAGGCATTAATTCTAGCCCTCTGTGTACAAATACTCATCCTGACTTACAGCCATTTGCCCCTACAAAAAAGCTTTGGAGAGCTAGTTCATGTAAAACTGTTGAGCTACCTTGTACTACAAATTGATTCTCAAGCATTTTTTGTATAGGCCCTAAATCAGCTGAACAATTATCTTATTAATCACCAAAAGATCTCTAACAGTGCTTCACATCATGTGTTCTGCTTGATAGAAATGAGTTAGTGATGACATTGCTTCCAACCTAAATCTTATTTGAAGTGATCATTATAAAATGTAAGAACAAGACTGCTTGTCCTGATAGGCATTAGCAATTTGTGTGAGTATGTCCTGAGTTTTGATTTGGTAACTCAGAGGTGATCAGGACCACTGAACAATGATTCGTTGGTAATCATTACATTGGTAACTAAATGAAATGTCCTGGGGTTGTTTGCATGTAAACCTTAGGAGACTGGGACCAGTTCTCAGGATGCTTTGGAAACCTTGGAGGATTGGGTCCCTGCAGTTGTGGGATTAAGGGGCCTGCTAGAGCAAGGAAGAATTGTCTTCTTTGTGGAGATTGTCTGGGATATGAGAAATCTTGAGATAGTTTAGGAATTTTGTTACCTCTATCAAATTGCTGGATAAAAAAGAGAATTAAAGTAAGAGAAACAGATGAGGTTACAAGATGCCAACTTTGGTACTCCAGGCTGACCACCTCTAAGAGTATTCACCACAGGTGATGACTCCAGAGTCTCTTCAAATCTGAGATATGGTCATACTCACCTCCAGTGGTTTAAGGAGTTTATCACTTTGAAGTAAGTTCCTCCCTTGTTCTGAAGCAGAGGGTGGGGAAAAGACAATTTCTAGAAGGGATTTTTACAACTCTCTAATGGGAAGGATTAATAGTCTGTCTTGCTGACCAAGGTTATAGCAAACTTCATCAATGAAAGGAGTTCAAGGGTGAATTTTGCCAAGGTCAGCAGCTGGAGAACTGTGTGTGTTTGGAGAGTACATACGCCCAGGATCATTGTTATAATTAAGGTGACTTATGTGAATTAAACAAATCACTGGGTAGACCTATTAGAAAAAAGCAACTGCCCTGATTCTGATTTTCTTGCTATCACAACAGCTTGCAAATTATATGAGATAAACTTTGTTCTAGCTGCCTCCTTGTGATTATAATATATGCCGAATACTAAATGCTTCTCATTTGAGTTTAAAAAGTCAGACCTGTCTTTCCTAAGCGTCAGATTCAAAAGTTACGTCACTTTCTTTGCAGGTAAGCATTATTTCAGTCTCTTAAAGAAATAGTTCAAAACACATTGATTTTTTTAGATTTGTGACCATACAAGAGAATTTTATCAACACCACTTCGTTGGTGTTATTTATTTACTACTTTTTATTTTATAGTGAATTGCCGAACAGTAATGCATCCTTTCTTCCATGTCATGGAGGTACGACTACTCTATCACATCAAAGACCCAGGGATTGCACTGTTGAAGGACTCATAATCAGCCATGCTAGCTTTCTCAGTGTATTTCTGTAAAGGAAAAAGGTTTTCATGTTTCATTAACACGAAGCCCACCATGTTTTTATGCATTTCAAAGAGACAGTGCTACTGTGTTTTATTCCTAGAGACTGAAGCATCAAAATCTTTTGTATGTATTATTACCTAATGTCCATTATTTTCCATGAGAGCTGAGGTATATGTGATACCTAGCTAAAACTGGGCATTTGTTTCTACTCTGTATATTCTGTTAGAAACACACATGCACAGAGATGAAGGAGAAAGTAATCTATGTTAAAAGTATGCACTGAAGAATTCTTAGTTTTTCAGTTTAAAAAAATGGGAAGGAACCCCAAACAGAAGACCACACATCCAAGATGATATCAAAACATTTTCATTTTTAAGTCCCCTAGATGTCACTTAGCATGAATCAGAGTTCTATTGTTGGGACTCTTCTGGTGTTTGCATCTTTTCTTTTCCCATCTTAACCAACTGTACAAATATGGGAAGGAAGACATTTGGCTTATCAACAATACACTGAAGAAGATTTTAGCCTAGTTCATTGTATATCCGATATGAGTTAATGGTGTGATGTAGTTATTCTTAATCTTTTACCAAGACTGTCCACAATGAGGGCAGAAGAATTGCTTTTCTTGGCACTTATCAGACTCTACTCTTTGTACTTGGATCCAAATGTTAAGTGGGATATAAACACATTTAGAGGATAATGATAAGGGGATATAAAGCTCTCTTATTCAGAGTAGTGGAAAGAAGGTAAGATAAATTAGAGAAGATATGATTGCTATCTTCAAATATTTTGAGAGTTGTCATGGAGAAGAGGGATTGAACTTGTTATGTGTAGCCCTCCAAAAGATTAGAGCTAAGAAAAATAAGGAGAAGCCATAGAGAGTTACATTTAAGCTCAACAGAAGGGAAATATTGAGTCCAGGTAGTCTGAGGGAAGAACAGACTGCCTGTGCAAGGTATACATTCTGGACCAGTGGAAGTCTGTAAGTGCTATCTGCAGTCACTTGCAAGGGGTGTGCTACAATGACATGGAGTATTGAACAAGAAGTTGGAATGATTGAGGGTTTTTCATTAAGTAAAATATTTCTTTAGTCAACATTGGCATGATGAGTTTGATCAAAATTTGAGTCAGGGTTTCTTTCAAAATAAACACTATCCAATGATTTTCTTGGATACTTTAGTTCATTTGCTGCAAAAGAAATTAACAGGGAGGATAGTGTGGTGATATAGAAGATACACCTGTCACTTTATGCCAAGTGGGTAGAACTTCTGAAATCATGGAGTCCAACCTGATAATTTTACAAATTGAGGAAACTCAGACTTAAAGAAGCCATGTGACTGGCAAAGTTCACTGAATTAATGGTAGTGCAGGGTTTCAGATTGCCAGTTAGCTTTTTTTACTGTAAGAGTTGAAAAGGATGTGTGCTCCCTGATGGAATGCTACAAGCAACTACAAGTATTAAATCACAGTAAAACAGATTTCACCCTGACTCACTCTGTGTGTGTGTGTGTGTGTGTGTGTGTGTGTGTGTGTGTGAGCTTGCTCACCTATGAATTATAATTATTTGATCTCAGGGTTTTTCCCTAAATGCTTGAATCTTTTCCATTAATATCTGGTTGTTTCTTAATTCTTAGGAGCTCCAAGTAAGGTTTTGCAGGACTTCTAGTTCTCAATCTATAGCATTAAACAAAAGCTTTTTATAGCTTTCCTGATGAATGAAGACAGTATTTAAAATATGCCAGGAAGTAGGATTTCTTTGTCTAGTCTTGCTATGGATGTCAATATGTCTCTCCAGTTATCTGCCCCTCCCAAATTCCCAAACACACATGCACATACACATAAGCCCACAAACACACAATCTTTTTATTACCAGGATGAATATTCAACTACAGCCTGAAAGCAAGAAAAGTGTTTGAATACAGTTATTGCTAAAAAAGGAAGGGTTAGTGTTGTCTCCCATCAAAAGACATACTGAGTTATGACTCCCAACACACCAGAATTCAAAAAGAACTCTATCAGGGGATCCTGGGTGGCCCAGTAGGTTAAGCATCCTACTCTTGACTTCGGCTCAGGTCATGATCTCAAGGTTTGTGAGTTCAAGCCTTACAATGGGTTCCATGTTGACAGTGTGGAGCCTGCTTGGGATTCTCTCTCTGCCCCTTCCCACTGGCTCTCGCTCTCTCTCAAAATAAATAATTAAACTTTAAAAAAATAAAACTCTGTCAAATGGAGGCTTTGCTGCTCAGTAGACCAAATATTAGTTTATATTCCTGTTTTCTTCTCACTGTTTAGTGATTTTATTTGTAAAGTGTATGCATAGCCAGAAGAGATGGTCACACATACCAATAATATTGAAGAAAATGAAACTGTTCTGAAAGCCGTGGTTTTATACAAAGAAATCTGTGAGTGAGAAATCTGCTGGTTTTATTTTCTCTCTTGGTAGTTACAAAAGATCAAGCCAATATCAAGGTGTCTTCTGTTTACTTCTCTGTGCATGTCACGGTTTTCTAAGTAGGTTAGAGCCAATTTCTTACATCTGCAACTTAATGCTTGCCAAAATTTACCATTCAGTGGGCTCATTCCCACTTTAATTGGCCACTTGCTTCTCTTTTCTGAGAACACAAGAGACCAATTGCACCTGCAATGAGCCTGATGGAGATTCAGAAAAGGAATATTTTAACAATTCTATTTTGGTGTGTGACTCATCCTTTCTCACAGAAGTAAAAAAGTGACATTGTCACATTGCAGTGTGTAGCAATATATTTGTGATTATTTTACTTGTATATGTAATTTAAATTTTGTTTCAAAATACAAGGTGGTTTGACTCTTCAGCAACTCAGTGAATTTGTTCTTTGAACTTAAAAGGTACTATCAAAAGACTTCTCTAGGTTGGTAATGCAAATTCATTGATGTGCAAGTTTGACTTTAAATACTTGGAAAAATAATGAAACAACAAGAATAAAGCAATTGGTGTACATATAAGAAAGGAGGAGCTTGTAGAATAAAAAGCATGATTTTCATACTAGGGAAAGTATTATATATAAAATTATGTAATCTTATTTAGATTATTACGTAAGGGTTGTTTGTTTATTTATTTATTTATCTATCTGGCTGTGTAGGATAGAGTAAACTACAGTACCTTTTCATCAGAACTGTGAAACCATCCCATTTGATACATTCATTAATCAAAAGGAGAGTGTGGCTTGAATTGTACAAGTCTAAGGAGCATACTTACTTTATAGAGATGAAGAGAAATAAACCAAGTTGAGATGTATAGGGGCTCCCATCATGTTTGCAGGTACATTTTATTTGCTATATAAATCAGATTGTGTTATATTTTTCTGCTGAAAATCCTTCTATAACACTCCTTTGTTTAAAAGAGAACATCCACACTGCTAATTTGGCATTCAAGGCCCTCCATTCTTTTGCCACTGCCCAACCTTCTAATATCACCTCTCATCAATCCCTCCAATGAGCTTTATGATACAAAAGTGCCAAACTGTTTGCACATACCTACCTGTTCATCAGTTCTGTGCCTTGGTGTGATATTGCGATTAGCCAAGGAATGCCAAAAATGATCAGGAGCCACCAAAAGCTAGGAAGAGAGGGAACATGGCTCTGCTAACACCTTCATTTTATACTTCTGGCATCCAGAACTGTGAGAAAATAAATTTTTGTTGTTTTAAACTAACCAGCCTGTGGTAAATTGTTTATAGCAAATCTAAGAAACTAATGCAACTCCAATGTCTTTTGTGAAAGTTAATGGCCAATGAGAGCCACTAATGAGAAGCTTAAAGAGAGGCCATGGATGACACAGGAATTTCATGAGTAAGGTTGTGAGGCACACCACCAACCTAAAAATCATGACAAGCTTAAGAGCTTGTGAAAAGCAAAGGGTATTACAGCCCCACCATTGGTCTTTACCTTGAAGCTTTATTTTGCTGAAGAAACATTGAATTTAGTCTTCTTTCAAGGGGTCATAGTATAATGGTCACACTTTTGATTTGGTAGGAAATAACTCCATGTTTCAACCCTGAAATTAATTAGCTTTATATATGCTCACTAAATTTTGCTTACAATCTGGCTAGTTTCCTTATCACTCCCTCCCACACCCTGCCCTGCGGCTCTCTATCTCTCTCTCTTTTTTGTTTTTATTTTTTGGTATGTTTTAAAATCAAATGCAGCTGGTAAAACAAAACAAACAAAATCCATGTTTTCATTTTGTCTGAGGCTGCTCCCAATTCTACACGTTTATTATATACACATTCTACCTTTGATATAATCTCACACAATGTTTTTAGCAAGTGTTTTCCCCCTACATGACATAGGTGGTCACTTCTCTAGCTTTTCCCCACAGTTGTCACCATGTTTCCAGCCTTCTATGATGGTTCCCTTGTTGACTGCTACCTGGTGTCAAATCCATTGCCACATATTTTAGCTTTCTGTTACAGCAAACCCACTTCTAGTCAATGTGTTTCTCAGTTAGATTTTGCTTGAGTAATGTTGTATAACAAACAACCACAAAGCTTAATGTCTTAATGTTTGGGGAAGTCTGCTGATAAAGTCTGTACCGACTGGGTTTAGTCCAAGACATGTTGGGTACAAGTCCACCATCTTGTATTCTCCTTGTGTAGGTGGGTGAGGCAGGACATGTCTGTTCATGGGAAAAGGCAGGAGTGAGAAGTCACACCCAACTTTTCAATTATATTTTAAGTCTCTCTTTGTGGACATGTCTGTGTATACCCATTAGCCAAAACAAGTGATAAGGTTGACCCCAAATAAAATATTCTGCTCATCATGAGACCAAAGGAAGATACACAGAGAATCCCAGTGTCAATACAGAAGGGAAGTATTGCTCCCATAGACGTGAGGGGGAATATTTGCAAAATCATGTATTTTATTCTTTCTATTCTGGCTGTGTTTAAAATACCTTTTGGTTTTAGTGTTCAGAAATTTCTGCATTATGTGTCTTAGTATCAATTTCCTTTTATTATTTATGCCAGAGACACTTTAAGAATCCAGAATCTGATGATTGGAAGCACAGCAATTATGGGATTTTTTAACTTTTGTATCACCTCATTCTATGCTTTTTCCTCTTTTGTACACCCAATTAGAAGAATGTTTGAACTTCTCTCTTCCATGTCTTCTAAGATCTATTTACTGTTTTCCTGGGGTTTTTTTCATGTTATTGTGCTTCTTCATGAGTAATTTCTTTATTACTATATTCTAATTCACTAATTCTGTCCTTGGTTCTTAAAATTTTATGTTTAAAAATATTTGATGACTTTTAACTTCATTTAGTATATTTTCATTTTTAAACTCTTCACTATTTTTGAAGCATATTTGGCCAATTTTTGTAGTCTCTTGCCCTATAGTCATATATTAAAGACTGTCTTTTCTTTGATTAAACATCTTCACCTTATATTCTGTAGCTGATAAAATATCTGGAATTTTTCACGTCTTATTTTGCATGTCTGATTTTGTCATTCCTGCTGATCCCTGCCCTTGGTGGTTTGTTTCTTTGTGACTCTGAGCTCATGAGTCTTGCAACTTTATTCTTTGAGGCCGTTTGAAAGTGTGTTTCTCCAAAGAGATTCTAATGTTTCTAACCATATGGTTGGTGCACAGTCAGGGACTACTTAAAATTAAGTTTTTATCTTGAGGTTTTGTGAATTACTTGGGTAGTAAGAATGAAGGCCCATTTATTATTTTTCTAATAGAGAATTAGAGATTCTTGCACAAAACTTTGAGATGATTTCCCCCTCTCCCTGTACAGGTCCTAATCCTTTTCACCTCACACTTCCAGGACCAGTAATTCAGTTCTGCTGTTATCTCTTCCAGTTATATAATCAATTATAATTACCTAAAAAATGGTTTAGTTGATATAGATCATAATACCTTCACAAAATGTTCTGTATTGATTTGCTTACTAATTTCCAAAGCAGGTGTTAAAATATTTAAAATAAATCACCCTGCAGTTTTTCTGTTTCTAGATTTTACAAAATTTAACTACAATATTGAGAACCAAATTTTTGGGTTTGACCTAACACAGCAATTTCCAGGAAGTTGTTATCCCAAAGGAAGTTGGGAAAATTAGGTTATGATTGAATTCACTACTAAAGGTTGCTTGTTTCTTCTGTGGAAGGTCAATTAAATTATCCTGAAAAATAGTTTAGAGTATGAACATCCTTATCTGGGTCTATTTGCAAATATCTCTGTAATAGGCTTTTTAATAGTATTTCAGGAGAGTAAATAATCCCTGAATCTGGTAAAAAATCTTATTTTAGATGACAAATAAATTGAACACCCTCTCTACCTGTAATAGAACTTTCTGCTGTTTTATTTGCCATGTATTATTTCCGTAGGAAAAAGATTCAAAGGCTCCTACATTTATAGCAAAGCAAGACAACTCTGCATTTTAAAAACATATTCTTTCATAATATAACCTTAGTATTGGTTAACGGAAATACACCTTCAGAGGAATACAAATGGAGATTAGAAGGTATTTCATGATCTAACTTTTGGAAGTGTTTTATGTAAGTCTGCTGTAGCTGAGCTATGGTAAATTTTGCTTGATTTATTGAATTTCATATTTCCTAAAGTAAACATAATACTTAAGGGTTTTAATTAATAGATAATCTAATAGGTCACTGTAAAATGTGTAGAAAAATTAGGCTTCTTAAAGAATCCTCTAAATGTCTTCTCTCTAAAGGTCTGACCAGGAGCTGTGGTGATATATGCAGAAAAATTATCATATCTGTTGCTTTATATAGTAGTCTTATACTTAATAATTAACCCACTCTGCAACGGAGAGTGGATTTACTTACATTATTTTTTTTTTTAATTTTTTTTTTTCAACGTTTATTTATTTTTGGGACAGAGAGAGACAGAGCATGAACGGGGGAGGGGCAGAGAGAGAGGGAGACAGAATCGGAAACAGGCTCCAGGCTCTGAGCCATCAGCCCAGAGCCCGACGCGGGGCTCGAACTCACGGACCGCGAGATCGTGACCTGGCTGAAGTCGGACGCTTAACCGACTGCGCCACCCAGGCGCCCCTTTTTTTTTTTTTTTTTAATTTTTTTTTTTTTCAACGTTTATTTATTTTTGGGACAGAGAGAGACAGAGCATGAACGGGGGAGGGGCAGAGAGAGAGGGAGACAGAATCGGAAACATACTTACATTATTTAAAGCAGGTAAATTTGGTCCTCAAATGTTTGAAGTCAATTATCTGAATCATACATCCCAAACTTCTTCTTTGATTACACTTTACAAGTTATTTTGATTGAATTAGAGTATTTGTATTAAGGTAAACGATGTCAGCCTTTGGCAGTGGGTTAAAAAGGAAGACTTGGCCAAAGAAGAAAGGAATGTATTGAGCTGAATTGAACTGACCTTCACTTTTGCATCAGCAAATTTTATAAAAGAGAACATTTGAGGATTATGTGCAAATTCTTTATGAATCATTAACAAAAACTAGTGGCAGTGCACCTGATAAGTATTTGGAGGCTATATTCACAAAAGGGGATACACTGCCATTTAAAGACAGGCATGTCCTAATCAAAGCAAACAATTCTAATAAGAGACCTAAATAATAAGTCCAATTATAGATGTATTCTTATAATGGGAAACATATCTGGAAACAATGTGTAGGAAATAAATCAGGGGTCAAAAGAATCTTACAGAATCATATTATTATAGGACATTACAAGAATAATTTTTTTTTTTTTACTGTGGGAATTAGATCTAGGCTTGGGATTTTTCTAAATGATAACTTTCATTAATTTTAAAAGTTACATAATAGTATTAGAATATTGGCAGTTTGTGCCTCGGTTCTTCATGAATGTTTGCCTATATTTTAACCACTGGCTACCATGTGGCATGATATGAAATGCCCATAAAATCAACCAAGGTAATTAAAAGTCCACTATTAGTGGTGAACTCCTGCGTGTTAAACTAACTTTCAACTAATAGGTCTATTTTAAAATGTAAGTGCTTTTGGGAAGATGAATACAATAAGCTCTTTACATTTCACAGTGAATAGGCATAAGGCAATTCCATTTGGTTATTAGCGTGTTCCTTGTTTTGGGTGAAGAAAAGGAACTCAAAATGGGGAAAATGCAGATAGAAAAGACTAAGGAATTAAAACAGACTTTGCCCAAACTTGAAGATAATGGTGGAAAAGAAAATACAGCTTCCATTTGGAAACTTTTACTGATTTAGGCATTTGCCTTTTTTTCTAACCTAAAAATTATCTATTTATTTTGTCAGATGACACTGAGTTCATTGATTCTAAGTTATATACTCTATGTGTAGTAGATGGTCTTTATACTTAAGTAGAATTACTTTTGTGGGAGATTCACCAATCTGGATTTCAATTCCCATTACTTAATAATCTCCAAGTAGTTAAATCCAATGATCAGTTCTCAATTCTCACTCTACTTGAACTATCAGAAATATTAGACATAATTGATCATTCTTTCTACCTTTCAAACACTAATCTGTTGGCTACTGAGATAAACATACTGCCATGGTTTTTCTCTTACCTTAGTGGCTGTTCCTTTTCATTAGACTTTACTATTTTTCTTTTTTTTTTTTAAGATTTAATTTTTATTTATTTATTTATTTATTTATTTATTTTTTTTTGCTTTTATTTCTTTTTTTTTTTTTTTTTCCTGAAATTTATTGACAAATTGGTTTCCATAAAACACCCAGTGCTCATCCCAAAAGGTGCCCTCCTCAATACCCATCACCCACCCTCTCCTCCCTCCCACCCCCCATCAACCCTCAGTTTGTTCTCAGTTTTTAACAGTCTCTTATGCTTTGGCTCTCTCCCTTTCTAACCTCTTTTTTTTTTTTTTCCTTCCCCTCCCCCATGGGTTCCTGTTAAGTTTCTCAGGATCCACATAAGAGTGAGACCATATGGTATCTGTCTTTCTCTGTATGGCTTATTTCACTTAGCATCACACTCTCCAGTTCCATCCACGTTGCTACAAAAGGCCATATTTCATTTTTTCTCATTGCCATGTAATATTCCATTGTGTATATAAACCACAATTTCTTTATCCATTCATCAGTTGATGGACATTTAGGCTCTTTCCATAATTTGGCTATTGTTGAGAGTGCTGCTATGAACATTGGGGTACAAGTGGCCCTATGCATCAGTGCTCCTGTATCCCTTGGATAAATTCCTAGCAGTGCTATTGCTGGGTCATAGGGTAGGTCTATTTTTAATTTTCTGAGGAACCTCCACACTGCTTTCCAGAGCGGCTGCACCAATTTGCATTCCCACCAACAGTGCAAGAGGGTTCCCGTTTCTCCACATCCTCTCCAGCATCTATAGTCTCCTGATTTGTTCATTTTGGCCACTCTGACTGGCGTGAGGTGATACCTGAGTGTGGTTTTGATTTGTATTTCCCTGATAAGGAGCGACGCTGAACATCTTTTCATGTGTCTGTTGGCCATCCGGATGTCTTCTTTAGAGAAGTGTCTATTCATGTTTTCTGCCCATTTCTTCACTGGGTTATTTGTTTTTCGGGTGTGGAGTTTGGTGAGCTCTTTATAGATTTTGGATACTAGCCCTTTGTCCGATATGTCATTTGCAAATATCTTTTCCCATTCCGTTGGTTGCCTTTTAGTTTTGTTGGTTGTTTCCTTTGCTGTGCAGAAGCTTTTTATCTTCATAAGGTCCCAGTAATTCACTTTTGCTTTTAATTCCCTTGCCTTTGGGGATGTGTCGAGTAAGAGATTGCTACGGCTGAGGTCAGAGAGGTCTTTTCCTGCTTTCTCCTCTAAGGTTTTGATGGTTTCCTGTCTCACATTTAGGTCCTTTATCCATTTTGAGTTTATTTTTGTGAATGGTGTGAGAAAGTGGTCTAGTTTCAACCTTCTGCATGTTGCTGTCCAGTTCTCCCAGCACCATTTGTTAAAGAGGCTGTCTTTTTTCCATTGGATGTTCTTTCCTGCTTTGTCAAAGATGAGTTGGCCATACGTTTGTGGGTCTAGTTCTGGGGTTTCTATTCTATTCCATTGGTCTATGTGTCTGTTTTGGTGCCAATACCATGCTGTCTTGATGATGACAGCTTTGTAGTAGAGGCTAAAGTCTGGGATTGTGATGCCTCCTGCTTTGGTCTTCTTCTTCAAAATTCCTTTGGCTATTCGGGGCCTTTTGTGGTTCCATATGAATTTTAGGATTGCTTGTTCTAGTTTCGAGAAGAATGCTGGTGCAATTTTGATTGGGATTGCATTGAATGTGTAGATAGCTTTGGGTAGTATTGACATTTTGACAATATTTATTTTTCCAATCCATGAGCAGGGAATGTCTTTCCATTTCTTTAAATCTTCTTCAATTTCCTTCAGAAGCTTTCTATAGTTTTCAGCATACAGATCCTTTACATCTTTGGTTAGATTTATTCCTAGGTATTTTATGCTTCTTGGTGCAATTGTGAATGGGATCAGTTTCTTTATTTGTCTTTCTGTTGCTTCATTGTTAGTGTATAAGAATGCAACTGATTTCTGTACATTGATTTTGTAGCCTGCAACTTTGCTGAATTCCTGTATCAGTTCTAGCAGACTTTTGGTGGAGTCTATCGGATTTTCCATGTATAATATCATGTCATCTGCAAAAAGCGAAAGCTTGACTTCATCTTTGCCAATTTTGATGCCTTTGATTTCCTTTTGTTGTCTGATTGCTGATGCTAGAACTTCCAGCACTATGTTAAACAGCAGCGGTGAGAGTGGGCATCCTTGTCGTGTTCCTGATCTCAGGGAAAAAGCTCTCAGTTTTTCCCCGTTGAGGATGATGTTAGCTGTGGGCTTTTCATAAATGGCTTTTATGATCTTTAAGTATGTTCCTTCTATCCCGACTTTCTCAAGGGTTTTTATTAAGAAAGGGTGCTGGATTTTGTCGAAGGCCTTTTCTGCATCGATTGACAGGATCATATGGTTCTTCTCTCTTTTTTTGTTAATGTGATGTATCACGTTGATTGATTTGCGAATGTTGAACCAGCCCTGCATCCCAGGAATGAATCCCACTTGATCATGGTGAATAATTCTTTTTATATGCCGTTGAATTCGATTTGCTAGTATCTTATTGAGAATTTTTGCATCCATATTCATCAGGGATATTGGCCTGTAGTTCTCTTTTATCAATGGGTCTCTGTCTGGTTTAGGAATCAAAGTAATACTGGCTTCATAGAATGAGTCTGGAAGTTTTCCTTCCCTTTCTATTTCTTGGAATAGCTTGAGAAGGATAGGTATTATCTCTGCTTTAAACGTCTGGTAGAACTCCCCTGGGAAGCCATCTGGTCCTGGACTCTTATTTGTTGGGAGATTTTTGATAACCGATTCAATTTCTTCGCTGGTTATGGGTCTGTTCAAGCTTTCTATTTCCTCCTGATTGAGTTTTGGAAGCGTGTGGGTGTTCAGGAATTCGTCCATTTCTTCCAGGTTGTCCAATTTGTTGGCATATAAGTTTTCATAGTATTCCCTGATAATTGTTTGTATCTCTGAGGGATTGGTTGTAATAGTTCCATTTTCATTCATGATTTTATCTATTTGGGTCATCTCCCTTTTCTTTTTGAGAAGCCTGGCTAGAGGTTTGTCAATTTTGTTTATTTTTTCAAAAAACCAACTCTTGGTTTCGTTGATCTGCTCTACAGTTTTTTTAGTTTCTATATTGTTTATTTCTGCTCTGATCTTTATTATTTCTCTTCTTCTGCTGGGCTTAGGCTGCCTTTGCTGTTCTGCTTCTAGTTCCTTTAGGTGTGCTGTTAGATTTTGTATTTGGGATTTTTCTTGTTTCTTGAGATAGGCCTGGACTGCAATGTATTTTCCTCTCAGGACTGCCTTTGCTGCGTCCCAAAGCGTTTGGATTGTTGTATTTTCATTTTCGTTTGTTTCCATATATTTTTTAATTTCTTCTCTAATTGCCTGGTTGACCCACTCATTCGTTAGTAGGGTGTTGTTTAACCTCCATGCTTTTGGAGCTTTTCCAGACTTTTTCCTGTGGTTGATTTCAAGCTTCATGGCATTGTGGTCTGAAAGTAAGCATGGTATAATTTCAATTCTTGTAAACTTATGAAGGGCTGTTTTGTGACCCAGTATATGATCTATCTTGGAGAATGTTCCATGTGCACTCGAGAAGAAAGTATATTCTGTTGCTTTGGGATGCAGAGTTCTAAATATATCTGTCAAGTCCATCTCATCCAATGTCTCATTCAGGGCCCTTGTTTCTTTATTGACCGTGTGTCTAGTTGATCTATCCATTTCTGTAAGTGGTGTATTAAAGTCCCCTGCAATTACCACATTCTTATCAATAAGGTTGCTTATGTTTATGAGTAATTGTTTTATATATTTGGGGGCTCCGGTATTCGGTGCATAGACATTGATAATTGTTAGCTCTTCCTGATGGATAGACCCTGTAACTATTATATAATGTCCTTCTTCATCTCTTGTTACAGCCTTTAATTTAAAGTCTAGTTTGTCTGATATAAGTATGGCTACTCCAGCTTTCTTTTGGCTTCCAGTCGCATGATAAATAGTTCTCCATCCCCTCACTCTCAATCTAAAGGTGTCCTCAGGTCTAAAATGAGTCTCTTGTAGACAGCAAATAGATGGGTCTTGTTTTTTTATCCATTCTGATACCCTATGTCTTTTGGTTGGCGCATTTAATCCATTTACATTCAGTGTTATTATAGAAAGATACGGGTTTAGAGTCATTGTGATGTCTATATGTTTTATGCTTATAGTGATGTCTCTGGGACTTTGTCTCACAGGGTCCCCCTTAGGATCTCTTGTAGGGCTGGTTTAGTGGTGACAAATTCCTTCAGTTTTTGTTTGTTTGGGAAGACCTTTATCTCTCCTTCTATTCTAAATGACAGACTTGCTGGATAAAGGATTCTTGGCTGCATATTTTTTCTGTCTAGCACCCTGAAAATCTCTTGCCAATTCTTTCTGGCCTGCCAAGTTTCAAAAGAGAGATCAGTCACGAGTCTTATAGGTCTCCCTTTATATGTGAGGGCACGTTTACCCCTTGCTGCTTTCAGAATTTTCTCTTTATCCTTGTATTTTGCCAGTTTCACTATGATATGTCGTGCAGAAGATCGATTCAAGTTACGTCTGAAGGGAGTTCTCTGTGCCTCTTGGATTTCAATGCCTTTTTCCTTCCCCAGTTCAGGGAAGTTCTCAGCTATGATTTCTTCAAGTACCCTTTCAGCACCTTTCCCTCTCTCTTCCTCCTCTGGGATACCAATTATGCGTATATTATTTCTTTTTAGTGTATCACTTAATTCTCTAATTTTCCCCTCATACTCCTGGATTTTTTTATCTCTCTTTTTCTCAGCTTCCTCTTTTTCCATAACTTTATCTTCTAGTTCACCTATTCTCTCCTCTGCCTCTTCAAGCCGAGCTGTGGTGGTTTCCATTTTGTTATGCATTTCGTTTAAAGCGTTTTTCAGCTCCTCGTGACTGTTCCTTAGTCCCTTGATCTCTGTAGCAAGAGATTCTCTGCTGTCCTGTATACTGTTTTCAAGCCCAGCGATTAATTTTATGACTATTATTCTAAATTCACTTTCTGTTATATTATTTAAATCCTTTTTGATTAGCTCATTAGCTGTTGTTATTTCCTGGAGATTCTTCTGAGGGGAGTTCTTCCGCTTGGTCATTTTGGATAGTCCCTGGCGTGGTGAGGACCTGCAGGGCACTTCCCCTGTGCTGTGGTGTATACCTGGAGTTGGTGGGCGGGGCCGCAGTCAGACCTGATGTCTGCCCCCAGCCCACCGCTGGGGCCACAGTCAGACTGGTGTGTGCCTTCTCTTCCCCTCTCCTAGGGGCGGGATTCACTGTGGGGTGGTGTGGCTCGTCTGGGCTACTTGCACCCTGCCAGGCTTGTGATGCTGGGGATCTGGCGTATTAGCTGGGGTGGGTAGGCAAGGTGCTCGGGGGCAGGAGGGGCAGGCTTAGATCGCTTCTCCTTAGGTGATCCACTTCAGGAGGGGCCCTGTGGCAGCGGGAGGGAGTCAGATCCGCTGCCGGAGGTTTGGCTCCGCCGAAGCGCAGAGTTGGGTGTTTGCGCGGATCGAGCAAGTTCCCTGTCAGGAACCGGTTCCCTTTGGGATTTCGGCTGGGGGATGGGCGGGGGAGATGGCGCTGGCGAGCGCCTTTGTTCCCCACCAAACTGAGCTCTGTTGTCAGGGGGCTCAGCAGCTCTCCCTCCCTTTGTCCTCCAGCCTTCCCGCTTTCCGAGCAGAGCTGTTAATTTCTGACCTCCCAGACGCTAAGTCGCGCTTGCTGTCGGAACACAGTCCGCCCGGCCCCTCCGCTTTTGCAAGCCCGACTCGGGGGCTCTGCTTGGCCGGCGAGCCGCCCCTCCGCCCCGGCTCCCTCCCGCCAGTCCGTGGAGCGCGCACCGCCTCGCCGCCCTTCCTACCCTCTTCCGTGGGCCTCTCGTCTGCGTTTGGCTCCGGCGACTCTGTTCTGCTAATCCTCTGGCGGTTTTCTGGGTTATTTAGGCAGGTGTAGATGGAATCTAAGTGATCAGCAGGACGTGCGGTGAGCCCAGCGTCCTCCTAAGCCGCCATCTTGCCGCAACTCTCTAAGATTTAATTTTTAAATAATCTCTACACCCAACATGGAGCTCAAACTCACAACCCAGGGATTGATTCACATGTTCTACTGACAACCAGCTGGGTACCCCAGCTCTACTATTTTTCTTTAATCCTTCTATTTCATAAATGTTGGAGTGTCCTACAGTTAAGTCTTCATCATTTTCCTCTTCTTTAGCTACATTTATTTCAAACACTGTGTAGTTTTAAATATCATTTATATGCTGATGATTACCAAATATATATTTAAAGGACTCAAAAATCTTTATCCTAAACTATAGATTGTTATATATAGCAATGAACTCAACCTATGTACTAAGAAATCTAACAGGTAACTCCAAATTAAAATGCTCAAAAATGAATATGCAATTTCTGTTCCAAGTTCTACAACTTTATTTTTCCAATCTTTTCATCTTAGTAAATTTCAACTCCTTTATGTAGTTACTCAAACAACACCAAAAGTTGGAGACCTTCAGGGCTCCCCTTAGGATCACACCTGATGTAGGAAACTCCTGGTAATTTTACCTTCTAAGGATATTTAGAATATGATTATTTCTCCCACCTATACAGCAGCCTCCCTAGTCAAAGCCACCATCATCACTGGTATAAACTTAATTGGGGGTCCTTTTCCAGTCTTGTTACTCGTGGACTATTTACTTCAAGTAGGAAAGATATGTTATCCTATGTCTCCCCTACTTAAAACATTTTATAAGGCCTAGACATGAGCAATGAGGCAAGATAATAAATAAGAGATAAAAATTTTGAAAGGAAGAAGTAAAACTGTAACTATTTGTAAATTATATGATCATATACATAGAAAATCCAAAGGATTTGGACTTGACCAAAAAGCTATTCGAATTATGAAATGAATTAGCAAGATCAATATAAAAGAATCCAGGTTGAGTGTACTCATATATACAAGGCTAATATACAAAAGATAAAAAGTCTGTACAAAAGTAAATAGTTTTTCAATACAAAAGCAAAGGATTATTAAAGAAAATTAGAATATACTATGTACGATAGCACCAAAAAATCCTATTAAAGATACACAAGACTTATACACTGAAAACTGCAAAATATTGTTGAGAGAAATTAAAATGACTCTTTAAGTAAATGTACAGGCTTACCACACTTACGAGTTGAATGATCTAATATTATACAGGTGTCAATACTTCCCAAACTAAGCTGCAGACTCTTACTATAATCTTGTAAAAATTCCAGCAGGTTTTCTTTCTTTGAGAGAGTTTGTGTTAATGTGTGTATATAAAATGTTACAAGTGGATTTTAAAATTTATGTGGAAATGCAAAGGACATAGAATAGCCAAAGCAATCTTAAAGACAAATCAATGGATTCGTATTGGTAAATTATTGAGACTTACCATAAAGGAATGAAATTAATATGTTGTGATGTTGGTACAAGGATGAATACATAATGAAAAAGAACAGAAATTCCATACACATATTCATTTGATATACAACTAAGTACTATTGTTCAGTTGGGAAAGAATGGTTTTCAACAATGCCAGATCAATTGGATATCCATATGGAAACAAGTGAACCTAAACCTCTATTAAACCCATAAACAAAAACTCAATCACAAGTGGATTGATTCTGTACATATTTAAAGTAAATAATAAAGCTTTTGTAAAAATAACAGAATACCTTTGAAGCTCCAGAGTAGGCATCACTTCTTCAAATAGGACCCAAAAGCACATAAGAACAAAAGGATGGATAAATCGGAGTTAATTAAAAGTAGAAATTTCTATATACTGAAAGACACCTTTAAGAAAGTGAAAGTGCAAGCCACACACGGAGAGAAGATATTGGCAATGTATACCCCCCAAAAGATTTATATATAGAATAAATGAAGAGCTTCTACAAGTCAACTTTTAAAAACAACCAATGAAACAAATAAGAAAACCAGCCTCATAAATTAAAGGGGAGCAAAAATCCTTGAATAGACACTTCAAAACAGGATATTCAAATGGCTTCTTCACGTAAGAAAAGGTGCTCAACTTTGTTAGTCGTCAAGAAAATACAAATTAAAACTATGATGAAATACTAATACACTCTCAAAATAATAGCCCAAATTAGGGAGCCTGATAATATTGAGTGTTAGCCAGGACATTATATATTTACACATTATATGTTATATGTGATACATCCTGGTTGGAGTATAAATTGGTAAATTTACTTTGGAAAACTCTTTAGCAGTTTTTACTGAATCCAAATATACTTACCCTGTGATCCAACAATTCTACTTCTAGTTATATACTCAATAAAAATGAGTGCATATATACAAAAGAAGACATGTACAAGAATATTCCTGGCAGTTTTATTCACAATAGTCTCAAATTAGAAGCCACCCAAATGCCCAACAACTGAAGAATGGATAAATTGTGATATATTCATATAATCTTGGCAATCTCAAAAAAATCTGGTACGTGCAAAGCATTGAAAATACCAAAGATATATTGACAAAAGAAAATCGAAGCAAAAACTTATTTTATCTTCTCTACGAAGTTCAAAAACAGGATAAACTGGTCTCCTTAATAGAAATCAGATTAGCAGTTACCTCAAGGGAGACAGGATGTTAAATGGGAAAAGACTCTTGGGTTTCTAGAAGTGTTATATACTTGATCAGCCTGTTAGTTATTAGTTATATGGTGCTTGCATATATATATTGGGGAGAGGTATATGTACAATTTATTAAGCTACAGGCATACTTCACTCTTTTGTGTCTTATATCACAGTTAAAGACCAAAAACAAACAAACAAAACAAAAACAAAACCTCCAGTAGCTTTCTATTTTACTCAGAATGACCCAAAAAGTTTTAATAGGTCCCACAAAGTCCTACAAAATACGGTTTGTGGTTGCCCCTGTGACTTGTTATCCCTCTCCAATTCACAGAGTGCTCCAGCCAAACTTACTTTGTTGAGGTTCCTCAAGATATTTTCTTCCTTCAATGTATTACATAAAAGCCAAGGACAGGAAATAAATTAGGGACTAGAACCAGTCCCAGAAGGTTTGGGCAAGACAGCACTTTCAGTTTATTTATGGAATTGATTGGTCTTTTTGCATCGTTCCCCTTTTTTCCTCTTTCCTCAGCCCAGTTTTAGCTTCTGTATAGCCCAGTGTCTATACTTTGCTTGTTCCATTTCTGAATTCCCGGAAGAGAGAATTTTATTGGCCCAGCCGAGCCTCTGAAGATAGTTTCTAGTGGTGAGGTGTCCACTATCTGCCTAATAAGCTATGGCCAGGAAGGGTCATATAGAACAAAGATGTCCAGGTCCTACCTGTGAGGCAAAGGCAATTCTTATAGAAGAGAACAAGCAGGAGAAGACACATATATTACCTATAGATTAAGAATCGATGTCTGTGGTGTTCTAAATTTTCTGTGTTGACCATTGTGTCAATACATAGATTCTCTTATCCACTCTTGACTTCACACCTGCCTCAGTGTATTGATGTGCACTCAGGGCATCTTTCATTAGCAGAGCTCATTTATTTCAAGTGATAATGATCATTCCCATTCCTCAACAAACTGCTCTCAAACCCATGAAGAAAGCCTTCTATGTAATTATTATGTTTACACGAAAGAAGTTCAAAACTAAATAAGCAAGAATACTGTCCTTGAGGTGCTCACCAGGTGGTGGACAGACAAGGAAAATCACAGTTGCAATGCAATGTGTAAAGGGAATTGAAACAACTGTGTTCTTAATTTCAAGTGCTCCTTACCTAATAAAATAGCAAAGCAAAGGGGAAAAGTAAAAAGTGGAACCAATTACTTAGGCATCTTTTATAAAGCTATGTAATACAATTACTTAACACAAATAAGCTGTTTTATATTTTTATTTTACAGAATCTGGCTTGATTTTTGTCTAATGAGATAATGTTTGATTTCCATCTAAAAACATAATTCTTAACTGTGTAGATGAGTAGTATATTAAATAAACAATGCTTGTAGTTCTTATTGTGTGTATGTGTAAAGCTTTTTAATTATAGGGTATTTTAATGTCCTATAATGTTAGTAAATAGTATTTTTATTGATTTTGTAGCAAATCAACATGCAGAAAAGTTGGATTTACATAACAAAGAACATTTTTTCTGTCCCATTTGAGATTAACTTGACAACCTAATGCCCTATTACACTCCAATACTTTAGTCGCACAAACAAGACCAGTATTTACTAGTACTTAGTATTATTTAAAAGTAGTGTATATAGTATTACATAGTATATAGTCTGTGTTTATGTGTGTGTGTGTCTGTGTGTCTGTGTCTGTGTACGTATATATACTACATATAGTATTTTGTCCTACAAACAAGGACATGCTCCTAAATAACCATAATGTAACCATCAAAACTAGAACGTTAACACAGATATATTTTACCATCTAGAATTCAGGTTCTATTCCAATTTGCCAATTTCCCTAGTCATGAAATTTATAAATGATGAAGGGGTCTAGTTCAAATCACTCATGCATTTAGTTGTTAGTTTTCTTTAATCTGCAACAGTTCCCTTATGTTACCTTGATTTCATGACCTTTACATATTGGAGGATTAAAATCTTGTTGTCTTGTGGAATAGCTTTCATTTTGCAGCTGTCTGATGTTTCCTTATATTTGATATATGATTCAAGCTATTCCTCTTTGGCAGAAGTGTTACAGAAATGATGCTTTGTTTCTTTCATTGTATCTTATCTGGTGATGCACGGTTTCAGTTTGTCCCATTACTGATGATGTTCACTGGGATCGCTTGTTTAAAGTGGTATCTGTCAGATGACTCAATTTTAAAGTTACTCTTTTTAATCTTTGAAATTAGTAAGTACTATTTAGAGGGTTACTCTGAGTCTATAAAAGAATATCCTTTACTTTTCAAACTTTTAATTATTTATGTTTTCATAACATTTCAAAACCATTTGTGGTTTTTTGTTCAAAGGACTGTAATTCACTGCTATTATCATTTATTTTGATGTTTAGATTGTTCCTAGATTTGGCCAATTTGAGCCCATTCAAGCTGGCTACTCTGTCCTTTTGACATGTTCTCATTGTTCTTTGAGTACTTCCTTACTTTCTAAAATAAAAACATGTCCTAGGCTGATGTCCTAGTACTTTCCCTGTCCAAACCCGGAATAAGCCATTGTCCAAGGAGTTCTGATTCTTTTATTAATCAGTCTCCTTGTATGTATCCAATCTCCCATCACTATTTTTACTTCTTCCCTTGGGTGGATGCTATCCTACTCAGGTTCTGATTTTATATTCCTGGATACTAACCTTCCCAATTCAATGGGATCATTCCTCACACTACTTGGACTCCAACATTGTTTGAATTATGACTCCCTAAATTTTGCTGTCCCTTCTTCAGTGACAGGATCTTCACTCTATTTAGACTCTGACACCCTGGTCTGGACCATTGAGGCAACCCCTCACGTCCCCCCACTATAGACTATTCATCCACAGGATAGCTTTAGGATTGAAATGCTCAGGACAGGAAGATACCTATACTATATTTTTAATTGGTCAATGAGAATTCTGTGGGCCTTTTAAGACAAGAAAGTTCTCTGCTGGCACAGTTTAAGGGAAAAAGAAGTAGAAGACAGAATTTTTATTCTCCAGGAGCTTTTCAGGGTAATTGGAGAGATAAGACAACTCATTTTATCTTTAGAATAATTCTGTAAGGCATAGATTAGTATCCTTATCTGAGCACAGCTATTAAGAATATGAACTTATTTTCTTTGAGGGGATAATTTCTCAGCAGTTTTGGAATACTATAAATGGAACTGAAGAGAAAAAGCTAATGTAAAAAAATTGGGATGCTAAGCAAATTCTGGAAAGTCACAATGACAAATTACTCTTCTTTTTCTCTGACTTGTTTTGGTTTAGAATGAATGAATAGCATAGATTATATCCTCTAGGGAATAAAATCATATTAATTTACATCATTATAATACTACTAGAAACCACACAAACCAGGAAAAAATAACCATAACCTGTCAATATGATAATTATACAAGAAGGCCAACTATTTTCTATTTACAAATAGGACATCAAGCCATGTTGGTGTCTTTCTTCTGAGTATTAGATATTTTTTTCTGATTATGAATGCTTAAAACCTGGTACAGTACCTAAGGTAAATCTCATGTATTTATATTGCAAGTGGGTGTGAGGATAGGTGGAAGGGAATATGAGTATAAAGCTAACCTGTCAATTGAGGGAGGCTTCAGGCTGTCCTGATTAGGACACAATTGATGCTGGTGACAAACCACCTGAAACCTCTTAGGTAAATTGAGGATGTATGTTGGCTTATGTAACCAGAAATTGCAGAAATATAAGTGGAATGGAATAGAAGCAGAACCCTCATATCATTAGGACTTTTCTCGTTTTCCTTCCATTTCTGGTGTTTCTGTGTATTACCTAATGCTCCCTTCCCATTGACCACTTTTCCACATGATTGTGGAGGGACCACTGGAAGCTCTAGGCCTAGCTTTTTGCAGCTCAATTACCAGAAGAGAAGAGGCTTTTGTCCTCAGCAACACTTAGAAAAAAATTCAGAGAAAGAACTCTGGGTACATAGTGGTTATTCCAATTTTGGGGGCACAGTGTTGGGGTAGAGATACTATGTTTATCCAGACTGGGTCATGTGCTTGTTTCCAGGTTGTGGGTAATTCAGAGTATCGTTATTGTAAGCCCCTATCACAAACAATGATTAATGTGTGAGTGAAGTCATTTCCCTTACAAAGGGAGGATAGTAGGGGCACCTGGGTGGCTCAGTCAGTTAAGCATCTGACTTTGGCTCAGGTCACGATCTCATGGTTTGTGAGCTCGAGCCTCATGTAGGGCTCTGTGCTGACAGCTCAGAGCCTGGACCCTTCCTCATATTCTGTGTCTCCCTTTCTCTCTGGCCCTTCCCTGCTTGTGCACTCTCTCTCTCTTTCAAAAATAAATAAACTTTAAAAAAATTTAATAAAAAAATTAAAAAGAAAGGGAGAATAGCATAGACCTGGCTGCTGGGGAGTTATGATGAGCCTGGAAGCCATGCCAGTTTGTATTTACTATAATTTCTAAGTAGGTTGCAGTGAACTCAACCTGAACAAAGATAATCCAATTTAGTGTGTAAGATATCATCATTTTTGGGCTCTCCGTAGTATGAATACTCAGCTACTCAGGGAGTGGATTCATAATTGTTAGTGACTAGTCTATAAAACACTTGTCCAACTAGCAACTGGGGACATGGATCACCACACTGTATACTTCCTTAATGCACAGATCCTGCTTGACTTACAGTGGGGTTATGTCCTGATAAACCCATCCTAAGTTGAAAATTTCATAAGCTGAAAATGCATTAAAACACCTAACCTACCGAACATGGTAGCTTAGCCTTGCCTTCCTTAAATGTGCTCAGAACACATACATTAGCCTATGGTTGGGCAAAATCATCTAACATAAAGACTGTTTTATAATAAAGTGTTGATTATCTCATGTAATTTATTGGATACCGTACAGAAAGTGAAAAATGGAATGTTTATATGGATACAAAATGGTTGTAAGTATATCACTTGTTTATTCTTGTGATTGAGCAGCTGACCGGGAGCTATGGCTCATTGCCACTGCCCAGAGTCATGAGAGAACATTGTACCACATATCCCTTTCCCAGGAAAGAGCAAAATACAAAATTTGAAGTACAGTTTTTTTAATGCAAATCACTTTTACACCATCATAAAATTGAAAAATTGTAAGTTGAACCATTGTAAGTTGGGGACTGTATATGTGTAATGTTGTATTTTTCCTGTCAGGCAGATATCAGAAATTGGGGCACGTGGGTGGCCCAGTCACTTAAGCCTCTGACCCTTGATTTCGACTGAGGTCATGATCTCACAGGTTGTGGGATCAAGCCCCTTAGGGTTCTCTCTCTCCCTTTCTCTCTCTCTGCCCCTCATCCACTCGTAAACACTCTTTCTCTCAAAACAAATAAATAAACATTAAAAAAAAGATACTGGAAAAACATCAACTCCAATTAAGCGATAAAATTAGCAGGGGTAAGAAACATAAGTATAAGGGTATAATATATAGTGACATGATATTAATATGCCTTTTCTGCCACATAGGAAGGAAATAAAATGTAAATATAATAAAAATATGGAAAAGTTGGAAATCAAGCTCATAACTAAGGAAAGTTAGCTGTAGCTTGCATGGGGTACCATTTCCAGTCAGTTAGAAGAATTAAGCAATGGTGTGTTGTGAATCCAGGAAAGACCAATCATCTGTAAGGACCTCAATGTGTCAGTTTTTGCAGTGAGAAAAGTCAGCCAGTAGCTAGAGCTTTGAGTATTATGCCCCGGTCCAAATGTTCAGTGTGTAAACTTGGCTGCTGAAATGGTGATTCCAACATGTTTGGGATAATCAAATTGTTTCTTAGTGAGTTCTTTTTTCACCCTGCAAAGGTTCAGACTTATGCTTAGAGATAATAAAGTATATTAAGCCCATTTACTACAAATCTTTTGTTAAGTTTAGAAAAATATGGCTATAATTTTTACTTAAATATTTTAAGTATAAGATACTTTAATATATTATACAACGGAGTCATCTTATGATCCCAGTTAAAATACACAAGTACGTGATTTTATAGTTAGAAGTTTTAATTTGAAATGTAAAATATGATTTGGATATGTTTGTAAACATTAGGAAAATCAAAGTAATTTGGTATTAGTCAGAATAGTTTAAATTATTAGCCAACATTTTGCTGAATAGAAGTATTTGAATTTGGTAAAATGAAAAACAAAACAAAACCCTGAATGTATTAAATTTATAAATACAGTTTTCAATATTTAAGAAATTCAATTTCTAAGCTAAAGATCTTAAAAGTAATTTTTAGAACTTATGAGAATAAAAGAGTACCATAATTTGTAAATTAAATTTAAAAGCTTAAGGTGAGACTTCTGATTCTGGGAAGATAGAATAGATATACTAAGTACAATTAAGATACCTGTATTTTATGTATAAAACCAACATCAGAAGACTCTGAAAGGTGGGTAATGGAAAGCAGACTGGCTAGGGACTTTGAGGCCTGAGAAAGGACCCTATGTTGATTTCTCTGTTTGTTCGTGGTTTCCTCACATATACTTGGAGATGAAGAAACTGGCAACCTAGAAATATCAATAGGTGTGGATAAAAATGTCCTCCAACAAGCCTGTTCTATTCAGCCAAAGGGTCAAGAAAGGGACAATCTCACTGGACAGAAAAAAATTTAAGCAAAACTGCTCTACATCCAGACAAACAACATAGAAAAAAAATGTTACCATGTTTCTACTCCCACCAACAAAGGCAAGTGAAACCTTGCCATAAACTTCCATACTTGCCAGGCTGTACCCAGGTGCTCTGATACTCCTGCGAGGCATGTGGTAGAGAAGGCCAGGTAAGGAACTGACCCCTAAGGAGCGCTCCTAGCCCTCCCTGGTCAAGTAAATGAAAACTCTTGGGGAGCTTTGACTTCAACTTCCATTTGGTAGTAATGAAGCACCTCTACTCCCCCTGTTGTGCTGATATCAGAGGAGGCTGAGAGGAGTCAGGACTTTCATCCTTACCCAGCAATAATGAGGCTACCCAACTGTGGCTTCAGTGGAAACCACTTAGGAAGCCAGAACTTCCACTCATTCCAGCGGTAACAAGGAGCTCCCTCCCCAAGAAGGGGAATCTGGACTTCTATTTCCACCTAACAGTAATGAGGCAGCACCCCTTTTTGTATGCCAGAACAGTGTCAGGAAAAGCCAACTAGAACAGAAGGTTTAAATAAAATCCACTATCCTGCAGCTTAGTCCAAAAATGTCCAGGTTTTAATAAAAAATCACTTGTCATACCAAGAAAATGTGAATCTCTAATGGAATGAGAAAAAGGGAATTAATAGATGCCAAAACCCAGGTGGCAGAGATGTTGGAATTATTTAACAAGCATCTTAAAGCAGCCATGATAAAATTGTATCAACAAGCAATTACTAAATGCTTAAAACAAATTAATAAAAAATACTAAACCTGACAAAGAAGTATAAGATGTAAGGAATAACCAAAAGGAGAGTTGAGAATTGAAAACTATAATGACAAATAAAAAGCTCAGTAAATGATCTCAACAGCAGAATGGAGATGATGGAGGAAAGAATCAGTAAAATCTGAGATAGAACAATAGAAATTACTCAATCTTAAAAACAGAGAGGAAGTAGATGAAAATAAATGAGCAGTTTCAAAGACCTGATGGGCTCTAACAACAGAATTAATATTGATGTCATGAGAGTCCCGAAAGAGGTGGATAAAGAGTACAGGCTGAAAAGTAATATGTCAAAAAAATAAAATAATGGTTAAAATCTTTCCAAATTTGTGAAAAGATAAAACTTTATAAATTTAAGAAGCTGAGGAAATACCCAACAGAATAAATCCAAACAAATCAAGACAAATTATAGTTAAAGTTCTGAAAACTTAAAAACAAAGAAAAAAAATCTAAAAAGTAGCCAGAAAAAAAAATGACATTTTACTTATAGTGGAAAACAATACAAAACACACTGAATTTCTCATCTGAAACCACTGAGGTCAGAACAAATTGATACAAAATATTTCAAATACTGAAAAAAAGAAAAAAAAAAGAACTACCAATACAGAATCCAATAGCCAGAGAAAATTTCTCTTAGCAATGAAGGGTAAATGAAAACATTTTCAGATGAAAGAAAACTGATAGAGTTTATTTCCCACAGACTTACCATAAAAAAAGGCTAACAAAGTTTTATAAAGATTTTGTAACAAAGTCTTACAAAAGACTTTATAACAAAGATTTTTAGAAAGACTTATAGTTTTATTTATAAAGACAACTATAAAAGAAGGAAGCTTGGAATATCAAGAAGGAAGAAAGAGCATGTTAAAAAAAATATGGGTAAATGTAATAGATGATCCTTCTCATCTGGAATGTTCTAGTGTTTGACAACTGAAGAAAATTTGTCGCACTGATGTGGTTCTATATGTATCTAGAAGAAATATTTAAGAGAATTATATTCCAAATTGATGGGAGTGAATAGATGTAAAAGGAAGTAAGCTTTGCATATTATGTCTAACTAGTAAAATGATAATGATTATAGACTGGTAAATTATATGTATATAGTGTAATACTTAGAGTAATCACTAAAAATTGTATATAAAGAGATTCTCCCCAAAGCACCCAAGATAAATGAAAATGGAACTCTAAATATATGTTTAAACAAACCATGGTAGGATAGAAAAAATAAAACAGAGAAACAAAAACATACTGAATCAACAGGAAATTAAAAAAAAATAATAACTCTGCAAACTTGAACAACCATGTGCTGTCTCCAAGAAATTGACTTCAAATATAACAAATAAGCAGTTTAAAAGTAAAAAGATAGAAACAGATGTATCATAAAAACTGGAGAATATCAATATGAGTTGGTACTCTAAAAAAAACAATATTTTAAAGGAAATAAAGGATGCCCTACAGGTCCTGCAGACATCAAAGAACTAGTAAGGGAATACTATGAACAGTTATACACCCTATATTTGACAAGTTGGTTGAAATGGACCATATTGTCAAGAAACACAAACTACCACAATTTACATAGTATGAAATAGGTAACTTGACTATCTCTGTAACCATTTAGGAGATTAATTGTATGACTTAAGACTTCACAAACAAACAAAACTGCAATATGCACGTGATTTCAATAGGGAACTCTACCAAGCTTTAAAAGAATTAACACCAGTTCTACACCATCTCTTCTGAAAAACAAAAGAGAATGGAATTCTCCCCAATTATTTTATGAAGTATTGTCTGACAGCAAAAGCAGACAAAAACAATACAAAAAAGGAATACCACCAAGTGATATTCCTCAAGAGTAGGTGCAAAATTCCTTAACAGAAAAGCAAATAGCATTCAACAATGTAAAAAAGAATTTTATAGCATGCCCGAGTGGGATTTATTCCAAGGATGCAAGGATGGCTCAATATTCAAAAATCAATAATATAATTTACCTTTTAACTTACTAAAGAAGAAATATTACATGAACATATCAATTTATGCAGAAAAACATTTGCCAAATTTAATACTGATTCATGATAACAACTATCAGTGCACTAAATGCAGAGGTGGACTCCCTCATCTTGATAAAGAAATGTGACAGCACTTGGAGGTTGGAGGGGTCTCAGCATGATGCCATTCCCCTTGCTCTCAGGGTAAAGTTCAAACTGCTTAATGTGGCTGATTCGGCCTGGCGTTAGCAGGTCTGTAGGACTCCTCTTATATTTTCCAGCCAGGCTGACTACCATCTTTCAGTCCTTCCAATGGGGCATTCTCTCTTCTACAAGGACTGTGAAATGGCATAATTATAGCAGTAATTTAATTAAAATGAAGTAGCTAGGATGGGCCCTAATCCAAAAAAACTGGTATCCTTACAAGAGGAAATGAGGACACAGATACACACCGGAGGGAAGACCAATGAAGGCACAAGGAGAAGATGATCAGGTACACAGAAGACAGGCCTCTCAAGAAATCAACCCTGCTGACACCTTGATCTTGTACTGCTAGCCTCCAGAAATAGGAGAAAATAAATTTCTGTTGTTTAAGCCACCCAGTCTATAAAGTATGTTTCTAGGACAGCCCTTGGAATCTAATACAAAACTCAAAACTCAATAGTAACAAACAAACAATCCAATTGTAACATGGTCAACACAGATAAATAGACTTTTCACTAAAGAAGATACACAGATTGCAAGTAAGCCCATGAACAAATGTTTAATATCATAAGCCACTGGGGAAATACTAATTAAAACAGTGAGGTATTGCAATACATCTTATTAGGATGGCTGAAATAAAAAATACTGACAATGTCAAATGCTGACTTGGATGCCATTGTGGGAAACTATTGTTCACTTTCTTAATAAACTAAACATCTAATTACCATAAAACCCAGCAACGCACTTCTGAGCATTTATTCCAGAGAAATAATTATGTTCACACAAAAAGCCTGTACGCAAAGTTTGTAGGAGCTTTTTTCATAGTAACCCAAAATTGGATATAACCTGATTTCCCTTCAATCGACGAATGTTAAAACTGGTACATTCTTACAATGGAATGCTACTCAACAGTAAAAATGAATGAACTTATTGATATGTGCAACAACGTGAATGAATTCCCAGAGAATTTTTGTGAGTGAGAAAAGCCTACCTCAAAAACCTACCTATGATCCCATTTTCTAATAACCTTGAAATGACAAAATTATAGAGATGGAAAAGGTATCACTGGTTGCCAGGGCTAAGCAGGCAGGGAAAGTGGGAGAGAAGTGGGTGTGGTTATAAAAGGGATCCTTGTAGAAATGTCCCTTATTTTTGTGGATCAATGTCAATATCCTGATTGATATCATCTGCTTTTGTTTGGAAGATGTTAAAATTGAGAAAACTACCTTTTCTATCTCACGGGCCTTTTTCTGTTTTATTTTGAGACACCTGCAGATTTATGATTAGGGAATTCTCTCTCTTGCAATAGTCTCTTTCATAAAGTCTCTCCTTATCTAACTGCATATTTGCTTTTATTTGACAGCCATTATTACAGTTAAAGAATCTCACTTTCAGAAAGACAGTAAATAGCTAACATAATATCCTAGCATTACATTTGATTGGGAGATTTTGATATGGAAATTATTTGACCATCTTCCACCTCTTGTTTACTTAAAATTATCATCTGCCCCCAAGTACTGAAAATTGTTATCTTGTTCCAATTAAAGTAATCAAGTTATGGAGGTCCAGGAGAGGGAAACCATTTCAGATTTTGGCAGGTTCTGATAACATATCAAGCTGGAAACAGAACCATAAGCCAAGTTTTATATATTGTAATTTAGTGGGCACTTCCTCAAACCCACTGCACATTAATTCTTGATCTCAGCTGCTATTCCAAGTTACTTTCCAAATATTTTCTTTGATTTTGTCAGGATTGGCTGGGAGTCAGAATAGGCTTCACCTTTAGGGAAAAATCTTCAGTGCCTGTATTCGAGCCAGCTAGGAAAGTAAGAAACAGACACTAAGCTAAAAAATGCTAAATTTTAGTAAGAAAGCAATTCCATGAGAATGCACACACTGGTTATCTCATATATACACACTCTTAAACCTATCAATTTCAGTATGTTTATTTTAGAAGCATACCCATTTGTCATCTCCAGGGGCTTTGCAATTGCTCATCAGTTTTGATGATCATGTGAAATGCTGTCAAGGCACTGAAAGTTGGTGAAAATTCCTGTGGACACACACAAACTGCGGGGAGTTTTCGTCCACATTGCTGAGTCCTGTGGTTTCTTCTGGCAATTCCATGGATGCCATTTGAAGGAAAGTATGTTTGTGGAAGATCTATTCCCTGAAGGTTCACTATGTTCATCTTCTGTCATGATCAACTTTAAAGAACCTGGCAATGTTTCAAGGCCTTTCTAGAGGTTACATTCTATACAACAAGGTGATCTGGTACAGGTCAACATTTCTAACACCCAAATTGAAGTAGCTTGTTCTCCAAATTTCTCTGCACTTCACTAAGTCTTTCCTTCAAAGGTTTTTCCTACATTATTTCCTCACCTTGTAGGGCACAATAAAATATTTATTGCATGCAGGCCTCTAGAGTACAGATCACCAAGAAGCTCATATTATGTTGTATTATAATTGCCTATCTTCCTCACAATCAGGAGTCATCACAGGACCAACAGCTGTGTGGTCCCAGGCACACAGTAGGTCAGTTAGTACTTGTTGAATGAATGACTGGGAGGGCCTGTAGAGGACAGAGAGGTACACTCTGGGATCTGGACACTGAAACTCTTTCTGTATACTTGTTACTCTACCTTGGCCACTGACTCTTAACTTAGGTAAAGTTTGTGTCTTTTCATTTCTGATTTGCTGTTTGAGTTAGTCATTTGTTTTGTTTTATTTGTGCTTTTAAATTATTAGGTTTTGAAAAATTAGTATGTGAATACTTTCTCCCTAAAAAACTTGATGAATGATAATAATAATAGATCTCTAAACCTGAAGTATTCTTTCAACAACATTCCCCCCCTCCACCACCAAAATCTTCTTATTCTTTCTCTGGATGTCTGCCAGTAAGAGTAATGCTATTATTTGCTTCATATATATCCTTTTAGAGTACTTTACAGATGCATTTATTTAGGGATAGATGAGAGAGATACAGAGAGAGAATAGGGGAAGCAAAATATTAGAACATATAGCAGATACTCTCATAAATAGTAATGCTTTGAGTATTTTTGCTGTCATTATTTTTTTGGAATTCTAATATTTAATGTATTTTGCTGCAAGTTGCTGTTTCCACTTAACAGGATTTTAGGAATTCTCTCATTCATGTCTGTGTTAGTTCCACCACATCTGGCTTTTTCCACAACTTGGCTTCACTGACTGATTCCCATTACCTCTCTTAGTTTCCAGATACAGTTCCTGTCTCAGACTTTACTCAGGGTCATGACCCTAGTGCCTAGTGACTTTGATTTATTTCCTGTCTTCATTACCCCACCAGTAGACTTCCCATGCCTTTTGAAATAATACAAAATGTTTTGCAGGGTATAGGCTTTACCTTCTTCTCTTGTATTATAAATATATAATAAGAAAATAAATACCTTTTTTAAGGAAATAAATGTCAAGACCTTTAGAGCACTCATGTACTAAAACAACTGCTGAGTCATGATGTCTATGCCATTTTTCTCCCTTTGATTAAATCCAACTGGAAATTCCCATGAAATCTTAAGTAACTTTATAAAATAGATAAACTTTTCAAAGAAACTGGTTTTCTTAGATACCGTATTCATTTGGGTGCTGAGAAAATGTCACAATAAGAATGGAGTTTAAATGGACAGTTATGACTTCCTATAGGAAGATCTTAAGATAGACAACTTTTTTTTTTTAGTTTTGATCATATTTTTAAATAAGAAAGGTAAAAAAAAATTATGGTACTTTGCTATCCCAAATATTGTGGATAAAACTTCTATCAGACATTCTTTTAGAACTTAGACCACTCTGATCAATTATTTAAAACTGAGTTATTAATTTCAAAGATCAGAATATTCCAATAAGCTTGGCATTTCTAGACTATATTAGAAAACTAAAATGTGAAAAGTAAAATCCAGTAGAATAGAATTTGAAATAATCAGCTTCTCAAAAGATAGATCCTATACAATTAAAAGGATATAGGTAAATTTTTGTACAGAAAATTAAAACACAGTGGCCAATATCTCACTGTCTGATTGCAGTTTTGAACAAATGTTATTCAAACTTGCTTATTTATCTTTAATAAACATATTTTAGCATTGTTTATTTTTGTGATCCATTTTGACTCTTTTTAAAAAAAATTTTTAACGCTTATTTATTTTTGAGAGACAGAGGGATACAGAGTGTGAGCGCGAAGAGGGGCAGAAAGAGAGAGAGAAAGACACAGAATGCAAAGAGGCTCCACGCTCTGAGCTGTCAGCACAGAGCCCAACATGGGGCTCAAAATCACAAGCCATGAGATCATGACCTGAGCCAAAGTCGGACGCTTAACCGACTGAGCCACCCAGGCGCCCCATTTTGACTGTTTCTTGAAAGAGTATTGTAAACACTGAAGTATTATGATCTGAGTAGATTGCACAAGATCTGCCATAGACGGAAAACTCTTAGAAGGGTGCCGAGAGTCCCCTTCTGCCCACAAAATCTCTCCTGCAGATGTTCCATGAAGTCTAATGAGCCAACTGTTAGCATGCTGCTTTAAAGTAAAAGCTTCGTCTCAAGATGACTGCTGTGGGAGATACACTGTACATTTCTACATATCATTATAGGTCAGATTAATTTTATTTCCTCCTTTGGAAAGTAGACTTGGTCCTGAGATAATGGAATACAAAATTGGCAACCTTTATTGGCAGGAGAGGCAGGTAGAGTTTGACATGGTGTCTGGCTCCTGGAGGACTGGCTCAACACCGTTCCTTAATGGACACAGGTCTGGAGAACACATGTAGTAGAGGAGAACATGTGGGGGGGGGGGGGCGGGCATGTGTGTGGAAGGAGGCACCAGAGAGCATGGCAGAAATAAGAGCTTGAAAGCACTGATGATCCATTTTCCTACATCACAGTTTGTCCTTGGATTGACACTGGATTTCACTAAAAAGAAAAATGAAATATTTACTTCAGTCTAGTCCTTAGAGCAATGAGAATAGAGGCCTGAATGGCATAAATGGACCCAAAAGTATTGTCTAAGAAGTGGGGTGAAAGGGATATCACAGTGACCCCGAATGCATTTTTAAAATAGAAGCATTCAATTAGGTATTTAGGTTTTAAATTTCTCATAGAGACACAAAATAGCTGGAATAGTAATATTTGGCTTTTTTCATTGTAGTAAAAATCACCTATAAGTACTGAGTTGAATTTTGTTACACACTTTTCCTATTTTTACAAAATCAATGCCAGGTGGCAAATATTCATTGCAACCTGTTTGCAAATTCACTGATGGAACTGCATAGATGTGCAAAGGTTTAATTAAAAATGATTTTTTAATAAAACCATTCATTCTGTTAAGATGTAGAAAGTAAAATTAGGTTCATAAAAGAGAATTATGTTTTAAATTAAAAGTTTTAATTTTCTTTAAATCTCTTTGACTTGCAAACTCAAACTTGCAATTTTTAATTGCCTCAGAATCTAGAGATTTTTAAGCACCATGCAGGTGATGGTTTTTATTTTTAAATTATTTTTAGAGTTTCTACATTATAGCATAACACATATGTGTAGAAGTTGCATATACTGAACTCCTTAGAGCTGACCGAGTTTTTACTAACTGCACACACCTGTGTAACCAGAGCCCAGCAGAGAACATTCCTATCACCCTAGAACCACCTTTTCCCACCTTCCATGCCACTTCCAGGCATTTCTGACTTGCCCAAACAGAATCACCATATTGGTTTCCAACAGCATAGATTAATATTGCTTATTTTTATGCTTTATATAAACAAAATTGTATAATGTGTATTCTTTTGTGCCTGGCCTCTTTATCTCAATATTATGTGTGTGCATTCTTTCTTTTTGTTGCATGTAGTTGTAGATTATTTACTCTCAGTGCTTTCAAGTATTCATTGAGTGGATATATACAATTTATTTTACCCATTCTACTATTGATGGGTATTTGAGTAGGTCTAAGGTCAGGGCTATTTTAATTTGTGCTGCTGTAAACACTAGTATCTATCTTTAGGAAAACATGCATTTCTGTTGGTTATATACCTATAAGTAGAATTGTTGGGTCATAGCTTATACATATCTTCAGCTTTAGTAGATAACACCAAATATTTCTCTAGAGATATTATATCAATGTAAGTATTGTACCAATTCATATATCCTGTAACTATCATATGAGAATTGTGGTTGGTCTGTATCTTTCTAAGAGAATTCTGAAATTTTTTGCTCCTTTGATTTTAGCCATATTGGCATGTATATGGTGGTCGCTAAGGTTTAAATTTGCTTTTGCCTGATGACTAATGAAATTGCACATCTTTTCATATACTTACTGGCCATCTGGAAAGCCCCTTTTGTGTATATGTGTTTGCCATTTCTCATTTATACCTTGGTGTATTTTTCCATATATATTCTAGATAAAAGTCATTTGTGTATGTAGACAAATATTTTCTTCCATTTTGTGGCTTGCCTTTTTACTCTTTTAATTATCTCAGTTAAAAAGAAGTTTTAAATTTTAATATATTCTAGTTTATTATTTTTCTTTTATGATTAGCATGTTTTGTGTCTTGTTTAAGATAGTTTTGCCTAACCTATGTTGTCCTAAATTTTTCTACAAAAGCTTTTCCTTCTTCCCTCCTTCTCCCTCCCTCCTTCCTCCCTCCCCTTCCTTCCTTCCTTCCTTCCTTCCTTCCTTCCTTCCTTCCTATGTATTTGTTTGCTTGTTTGTGTACTTATTTATTTTTGTGTAGTGTAATGTGAGTATGACGACATAGTATTTTCCATGTGGCTATCCAGGCTGTCCACGTGACCTGATACCTTTTATTGAATATTGAAAATACCATACTCCTCCCCCCCCCCCCCCCCCCCACTGTGTGCTTTACTTTTCTATTGCATTTCTGGACAATCTGTTCTGTTCCCTGGTGATTCTCTCTATTTATACACAAACAGCACAGTCTTAATTACTTTAGCTTTACAATAGATCTTTTGTTTCTTTTTTTAGTTTTTATTTATTTGTTTTCAGAGAGAAAGAGAGTGAGAGAACAAGCATGAGCAGGGAAGGGGCAGAGAGAGAGGGAGAGAGAAGGAGAGAGAGAATCCCAAACAGGTTTCACACTGTCAGTGCAGAGCCAGAGGCGGGACTTGATCTCACCAACTGTGGGATCATGACCTGAGCCAAAGCCAAGAATCCAATGCTTAACTGACTGAGCCACCCAGGTGTCCCAACAATAGATCTTGATATCAGATAGTGTAAGACCTTTAGTTTTATTCCTCATCTTAAAGATTTTTTGGGTATTCTTGACCCTTTGTACATACATATAAATTTTTAAATCACCTAGTAAATTTCTGCAAAAAAAACCAGGTGGATTTTTTTAATTGAAATTAACACTGAATGTACAGATTAACTTGGCATTTATATCTTTAAATTATTGAGTTCCACAATTATGAACTTGGTCTATCTTGTCATTTATTATTATTATTTTTAATCTTCACTTGTTTCAGTTGCCTATTTTTGGTAGCTTTATTTCTGGGTATTTGATTTAAACAAATATTATTGTAGACTATTTTTACAATGTATAATTTCTCTCTCTTGCTTGTATGTAAAATTAGAATTAATTTTTATGTATTGTCCTCATATCCAAATACCTTGCTAAATTCATTTCTTTACTTTAATACTTGTCTACAAATCATTTTGGATTTTTTATCATATTTTATGTAATAATTCACCCTTCATTGAACTGACTAGTTACTCTTACAGTTTTAATAGTGATGGTGGACAACTTTTTCTTGTTTCTTATTTCTAGAGAAAGTGTTCAAAATTTTATTGTTGAATAAGAGGCTTGCTATGGGCTTTTATTTATTTATTTATTTTGGGATATTTTTGATCAGATTAAGGAAGTTTTCTTCTATCCCTAGTTTCCTAAAATGTTTTTTTAAAACAATGAATGGATATTGAATTCTGTCATTTTTTGTACCTAATAAGATAATCTTATGATCTTTCTTATATTTATGTTAATGTACTAAAATGCATTAATAGATTTATAAATGTTAATATAACATTTTATACCTGGAATGAACCCTACTTGCTTAAAATGTGTAATTATTTCTGTGTGTCACAGATTTGATTTTTTAACACATTATAAATGATTGCTGCATTTATGTATATGAGAGTTATTGGTCTATAATTTTCCTTTCCTATGATATCATTCTTAGGTTCATAAGAAAGTTAGGAATTCTTTCTATTTTTTTAAATCTCTGGAAGAGTTTGAATACTATTTATGATATTTATTTCTTATCTAAATGAATTGAATCAAAGGCTTTAACACCAGAACCATGTCTGAGCATCAGGAACCCTGGGGTAAGTATATGGTTTGGATAGAAAAGCTTCTACTGAGAGACTATAGTACTACAGGGGAAGGACAGAGTGAAGAGAGGAAGATGCTAAGAAGTTAGTGCTTCTGTTTGAATTCTAAGACATTTCTTTTGCAGTAAATCATAATGATTGCAAAAGAATCTTTACAGCATTCTGAAGACTTTGGAACCCATATCTCAGTTTCAGGAAAAGAGGAATAATTACTAATTGTACCTTTAGAATTTATAACTACCAGTTGCTATGATTTCTAAAATATTACAAAATGTTTGAACTTTTGTAAGTTACGTTCCATGTTCTTCACTTTTTCATCTGAAAAATGTAGATAATAGCAGTACCTTTCTCATAGTAATGCTATTAGAGCAAACAAATTAATACATGCAAATATATGTGTGCCTATAATGTAGACAGTGCTCAGTAAGTTGTATAAATCGTTAGTTTTATTAGCTATTATGAAGTCATGAATTCCTTCATGGCAAAATTACCTATTTTATAATTTTTTTAAAAATTTCTATCAGTGTCTATTTGAATATTTGGTACCTAATCATTTCTAAATAATGTTGAAAATAAATAAATGAAAATGTTTGTATGAAGTATTTTGCTTTTAAAAAGTGAGTTTTCATTAGTGTTAACTTCAAAAAACCAATGAATTCTTTTCACATTTATAGACTACAGTATCTGATTCAGGTCAAGTAAAAATTCCACCCAACTATGTGATCTCTTTAAATCTTCTGATTCTCGATTTCCCCTTCAGAAGCGTGAGACAGTGATTGTATCAATTTAAAAGGTTTATTGTGAAAGATTAGATGTAGTGGATTTGAAATTAATATTTAAGCTAGCAAATACTATGCTATCATGCTTTTATGAAGCCCATGGTGGTAAAAGGGAGAAAAGAACCTTCTGGTCCCAAAGATAATAATTTGCTGTAAATTGTTTATCCCATGTCTTCAACTTTCTATGCACCATGTCCACCCGTGGACAAAATAGCTTGGAACAACTGGAAGTGCTTGTCTCAACCAGGACTTGCCTCTGGCTGGATGGTGGAGATGGCATCATAAACGTTGAGATTTAAAAAAAAAAAAAAAGTAAACCTTTTTTTTCCTCTTTATGATTCAACAATTCTTTACATTTCTCAGTGCTCATTAAAATAAGTGCACCCTTAATCCCTTTATCTATTTCACCCATTCTGTGTTCCCACCTCACCTCTGGCAACCACCTGTTAGTTCTCTGTATTTAAGAGTCTGGTTTTTTGTTGTTGTTATTGTTTGTTTGTCTTTTTTTCTTTGTTCATTTGTTTCGTTTCTTAAATTCCACACATCAGTGAAATCATACAGCATTTGTCTTTCTTTCATCGACTTATTTCATTTAGCATTATACCCTCTGGGTCCATTCATGTTGTTGCCAGTAGCAAGATTCCATTCTCTTTTTATGGCTGAATAATATCCCATTGTGTATGTATACTGCATCTTCTTTATCCAGTCATCTATGGATGGACACTGGGCCATTTCCAAAGCTTGGCTATTGTACATAATGCTGCAATAAACACAAGGGTACATAAATCTTTCCAAATTAGTGTTTTTGTTTTCTTTGTGTAAACATCCAGTTGTGGGATTACTGGATCATGTAGTAATTCTATTTTTAAATTTTTGAGGAACTTCCATACTGCTTTCCACAGTGACAGCACAAGTTTGTATTTCCATAAACAGTACACAAGGTGTTTTTTTTCTCCACATCCTCATCAAGATTTGTTTCTTGTGTTTTTTATTTTAGCCATTTTGACAAGTGTACAGTGATATCCTAGCTAAGTTCATACTCAGTGGTGAAAAACTGAGAGATTTTTTTTCTAAGACCTGGAACAAGACAAGGATGTCTACTTTCACCTCTTTTATTCAACATAGTACTGGAAGTCCTAGCCACAGCAGTCAGACTAGAAAAGGAAATAAAAGGCATATAAAGTGGGAAAAAAGAGGTCAAATTTTCACTATTTGAAGATGACATGATACTGTATATAGAAAACCCTAAAGATTCCACAAAAAATACTTCTAGAACTAGAAAATGAATTCAGCAAAGCCACAGGGTGCAAAATTAATATACAGAAAGGTATTGTGTAGTGTATAGGAATATACTAATAATGAAGTAGCAGAAAAAGAAATTAAGAAAGCAATCCCATTTACAGTTGCACCAAAAAGAATAAAATGTCTAAGCAAAAACCTAACGAGGTGAAAGGTCTGTACTCCAAAAACTGTAAAACATTGACAAAAGAAATTGAAGATAACACAAACAAATGGAAAGATATTCCATGCTCATGGAACCAATACTGTTAAAATGTTCACACACAGGTTTTATGCAATACCTATCAAATCCCAACAACGTTTTTCACAGAACTAGGAAAAATAATCATAAAATTTGCATGGAACCACAAAAGACTTGAATAGTCAAAGCAACCATGGAAAAGAAGAACAAAGCTGGAGGTATCACAATCCCAGATTTCAAGATGTACTGAAAAGCTGAAGAATGGTGCTGGCACAAAAATAGACACACAGATCAATGGAACAGAATAGGAAGTCCGTAAATAAACCCACATTTACATGGTCAATTAATCCACAACAAAGGAGGCAAGAATGTATGATGGGGAAAAGACAGTCTCTTCGATAAATGGTGCTGGGAAAACTGGACGGAATTCAGAACTCATTCATGCAACAGAATAAAACTAGACCACTTTCTTACACCATACAGAAAAATAACCTCGAAATGGATTAAAGAGCTGAGAGACCTGAAGCCGTAAAACTCCTAGAAGGAAACTAATTTCTTTGACATTGGCCATGGAAGCATTTTTATCCCTGTGTCTCCTCTGACAAGGGAAACAAAAGTAAAATTAAACTGTTAGGACTACATCAAAATAAAAAGCTTTTTCACAGCAAAAGAAACCATCAATAAAACTATAAGGCAACCTATTGAGTGGGAGAATATATTGGCAAATGATATATTCAACAAGAGGTTAATATCCAAAATATATAAAAAACTTACACAACTCAACACCAACCCCCCCCCCCCAATAATCCAGAGGGGAGAGAAGGATAGCTGTGGAGTAGGAAGACCTTAGGCTCATCTCATCCCATAAAAACAACTAACTAACTATCAAATGATGCTAAATACCTCAGAAGCCAACCTGAAGACAGAGAAAATTCTACAAAGAAAGGGGGAGAAAAGACCACATCAAAGAAGATAGTGCAGAGATGTGGTTTAGGAGAGAAACAGATAATGGGTGCTGTGGAGGGGAGGGAGCAATGGTCATGGAGAGGGATGAGAGAGTGGGAGCACAGAGGGGAATGCACAAGAAGAACATTTTCCCAAAGCGATTGACCTGGAAAATGAGAGGGGTTGAATTTTGTGGGTTCTTGCAACGAGCATGGCTTAAATTCTGGAGTTTCAAAAGACAGAACACTTGGAACACTGCCCTGATTATGGAGGGAAGACAGGCAAATAACCCAGAGGAAGACACTGGAAACAGATCTGTAAGTGCCTGGAGCTCACAGTGGGGAGATTGTTCATTCTTCCCAGAATGTGTCCCTGAGAGGCAGCATACATGGAGATGCTACCCTAGCAACTAAGGAGCTGACTGGCAGTATTTCTATTCCTGCCCCTCAACAGGAACACAGAGCCTTCTGAGGGAAGCAGCTCAGCACCAACACTAGCTGCCTAACTTGCTTACACCAAGCCCCACCCACCTGCACTGTGGCAGCACTGACCTTCTCAGTCACACTTGCCTCAGTCTTAGTACAGTTTCCTACCCCAGAAGACCAGCACAAACTCCTGGCCACACCAATTCTCCTGACCAGAGAGTTCTGCAGGACTGCAGTTCTGGTGTATTTGGTGTCAGATCCCATTTCACAAGCAGAACAGAGCACACCTAATTAAAACTCACCACATTCAGGCCAGGGACCAAACACTGCCCCCCAAAAAGCAAGGAGAGGCTCTACAGATGACTGACATGAAAGAGCAGCCAAAACACAACAGGAGTATGTATGCAGCACACACGACAGATACTTACTGAAGTGTCAGGCCTTGGGCACTATTTAACAATTTCTTCATAAGGCTATTACTTTTAGGAGCAGGAGACATAACTGGCTTTTCTAACACACATAAGTAGACAGAGACTTAGATAGAATGCCAAGATGGAGGAATTCATCCCAAATGAAAGAACAAAATAAGGCCACAACTAGAGATCTAAGTGAAACACATTTAAGTAATATGTCTAATGGAGAATTGAAAGCAATAATCATAAATGTACTCAGTGGGCTGGATAGAAGAATGGAAGACATCAGTGAGACCCTTACCACAGAGATAAAGGAATTAAAAAAGAACCAGAGGTGAAGAGTGCAATAAACAAGATTGGAAACAGGCAATAAACAACAGGTTGGAAGAAGCTGAGGAATTAGTGAGGTAGAATACAAAACAATAGAAAATAATGAAGCTGAACAAAAGAAAGAAAGAAGAATTATGCAACATAAGAATAGACTTAGGGAACTCAGTGACTCCATCAAATGTAATAACATTCATATTCTAGGAGTCCCACAAGAAGAAGAGAGAAAGGAGACAGAAAATTTATGTGAAGAAATAATACCTGAAAAGTTCCCTAATCTGAGGAAGCAAACAGATATCCAGATTCAAGAGGCACAAAGATCTCCCATCAAAATCAACAAAAGCATGCCAATGCCAAGACATATATTGTAATTAAATTTGCAAAATATAGTGATAAAAAACATCTTAAAAGCAGCAAGACAAAATAAGTCCTTAACTTACAAAGGAAAACCCAAAAGGCTAGCTGGAAACTTTTCCACAAAAACTTGGCTAGCCAGAAGAGAGTGGCATGATATATGCAAATTGCTGAATAGGAAAAATCTGCAGCAAAGAATATTCTATCCAGCAAGACTATCGTTCAGTATAGGAGAGATAAAGAGTTTCCCCAGACAAACAAAAATTGAAGGAGTTCATGACCACTAAATCAGCCCTGAAAGAAAATTGAAGGTGAGTCTTTGAATGCAAAGGAGAGACCAAAAATGACAAAGATAAGAAAGGATCAGAGAAAATCTCCAGAAACAATGATGAAACAAGTAATAAAATGGCAATAAATACATTTCCATAAGTAACTAATTTGAATGTAAGTGGAATAAATACTCTAATCAAAAGATATAGGTTGTGTCAGAATGGGTTAAAAAAAGAAAAATGACCCAGCTATATTCTGCCTATAAGAGATTCATTTTAGACCTAAAGACACCTGTAGACTGAAAGTGAGGGGGTGAAGGAACATTTATCACACAAATGGATGTTGAAACAAAGCTGGAGTAACAACACTTACATCAAACAAATACTGTAAAAAGAGACAAAGAAGGGCGTTATATAATCATAAAGGGGACAATCCAATAAGAAGATATAGCAATTGTAAATATTGATGCACACAACAGGGATCACCCAAATATATGAAACAAGAGCAAACATAAAAGAACTAAATGATAATAATACAATAATAGCAGGGGACTTTTAACACCCCATTCACACAATGGATAGATCATCTAAACAGAAAATAAAGAAACAATGGCTTTGAATGACACAATAGACCAGACAACTTAAAAGATATATTCAGAACATTTCATCCTAAAACAGCAGAGTACACATTCTTGTCAAGTGTACATAGAACATTCTCCAGAATAGATCACATATTAGGTCACAAAACAGGCCTCAACAAATACAAAAACATTGATATCATACCATGCACCTTTTCTGACCACAACGCTATGAAACTCGACGTCAACCACTGGAAAAGATTTGGAAAGACTGCAAATACATGCAAATACATGGGGGTTAAACAACATGCCACTAAACAATGAATGGGTCAACCAGGAAATCAAATAAATAAAAAAGATACATGAAAACAAATGAAAATGAAAACATGAAGGTCCAAAACCTTTGGGATGCAGCAGATCCTGTCTTAAAAGGTAAGTATATAGCAATAAAGGACTACGTCAAGAAGCAAGAAAAATCTCAAACAACCACCTAACCTTACACCTAAAGGAGTTAGAAAAAGAACGATAAAAGAAGCCTAAGCCAGCAGAAACAAAGAAAGAATAAAAGAGCAGAAATCAATGATATAGAAACTAAAAAACAAAAAATGGGAGCTGGTTCTTTGAAAAATTTAATAAAATTGATAAACCTTTAGCAAGACTTATCAAAAAGAAAAAAAAGGACCCAAATTAATAAAATCACAAATTAGAAGAAATAGCAACCAACAGCACAGAAACAGAAACAATTATAAGACAATATTATGAATAACTATATGACAGCAAATTGGATAACCTGGAAGAAATGCATAAATTCCTGCACACATTTGGCTATCAAAACTGAAACAGGAAGAATTTGAAAACTTGAACAGATAGAACAGATAAGTAACCCGAAAAGACACTGAATCAGCAATCAGAGAACACCTATCAAACAAAAGTACATGGCCTGATGGCTGAAGTACATGGCCAGGTGTATTCTACCAAAAGTTTAAAGAAGAGGTAATACCTGTTCTTCTCAAACTATTCCAAAAATAGTAAAGGAAGGAAAACTTTCAAATTCATCTGATGAGGCCAGCATTATCTTGATACCAAAACCAGATGAAGATTCCACTGAAACAGAGAACTATAGGCCAGTACTCCTGCTGAACACAGATGCAAAAATGGTCAATAAAATACCAACAAACTGAGTCCAATAATACATCAAAAAATTATTCACTGTAATCAAGTGGCACATATTTCTGGGTTTCAAGGGTGGTTCAATATTTGCAAATCTATCAATGTGATACACCACATTAATAAAAGAAAGGATGAGAACCATGTGATCATTTCAATAGACACAGAAAAAGCATTTGACAAAGTACAACATCCATTCACAATGAAAACCCTCAGTAAAGTACATTTTAAAGGGAACATACCTCAGCATAATAAAGGGGATATATTAAAAACCCACACTTAAAATCATTCTCAATGAGGAAAACTTTAAAGCTTTTCCTCTACAGTCAGGAATAAGGGATGTTCACTCTCACCACTGTTATTTAACATCAGTACTGGATGTCCTAGCCACAGCAATCAGACTACAAAAGGAAATAAAATGCATCCTAATAGGCAAAGAAGTAACACTTTCATGATTTATACAAAGAATACAAAAATACTAAATCAAAGGGATACATACACCCCAGTGTTTACAGGAGCATTATCTACAGTACTCAAATTATGAAAACAGCCCAAGTGTCCAGCAACTGATGAACGGATAAAAAGAAATCGTGTATATATACAATGGAATGTTACTCAGCCTTAAAAAAAGAATGAAATCTTGCCATTTGCAACAATGTGGATAGAGCTAGAGAGTATTATGCTAAGCAAAATAAGTGAGAGAAAAATACCATATGATTTCACTCATATGTGGAATTTAAGAAAGCAAACAAATGAGGAAATGGAAGTAAAAACAGAAAAGGCACACCAAAAACAGAAAAGGCACACCAAGAAACAGAGAAGAAACTGATGATTACCAGAGGGTAGGTGGGTGTGGGGATAGGTTAAATAGGTGATGGGGATTAAAGAGTGCACTTGTGATGAGCACAAGGTGATGTATGGAAGTGTTAAAGTACTATATTGTATACATGAAACTAATATAACAAATGGCTAAAAATCAAAAAACCTAAGAACTAGTAAGTGCTTGTGAGGATAGGGAAAAAGAAGCTGTTGTACACTGTCGGTTGGCATATAAACTGGTGCTGCCACTGTGGAAAACACTATGGGGGTTCCTCAAAACATTAAAAATAGAATTACTATACAATTCAGTAATTCCACTACTGAATGTTTACCCAAAGAATACAAAAATACTAATTTAGGAAGATATGTGCACCTTGATGTTTATTGCAGCATTATTTACAATAGCCCAGATATGGAAGCAACCCAAGTATCCATCTATAGTTGAATGGATGAAGAATATGTTGTGTGTGTGTGTGTGTGTAAAATGAAAAAAGAATTTTAAAGAGATTTTACCTGTCCTTATATGTTATTTGACTTTGAAATCCTTAATCCAAATCTGATGTTGGCTTGTTTTTAGACAGAGTTCAAGAATAGAGGAACAGATGTTGAAATATCTATTGCTCATAGTAGCAATTAAATAATTAAGTTATCGATGACTTTCAGTTCTAGAAAAAAAAGTTTTTAATAGTGAAGCTCAAAGAACAACTGAGAAAGGCTTCTCATCATAAAATATTCCATTTTTTATGTCATTTAAAAAGGATTATTCATAGGAAAGTAAATATTAACTTTAATAGCAATAGGTGTTGTATATAAAATAATGAGGAACATTTGAAGACATAGACAAAATAAGAATATATTTTTGTCACCAAAATATCAAATGAGAGGACTGTGTTCCACTGAGTTTAAATTCTATACATCCAAACAAATTCTATAAAAATATTATATTCTGTAATTCAAGTACAGAGTATTGTGTGACTTGGGAATAGAAGGCAATTTTTTTCTGGAACAATTTTTTCTGCATAAAAGTTGCATACATACTAGCTAATCCATCAAACAGTTACTGTGCGTCCTCTGCCTTTTCATTTTATGGGCTATTCTGGCTTATGGGACTACATACTATGTTTCATTTCTCTAAGCAAATGTTTACCCATTTATTTTAAAACCTTCTGAAGAATGAATGAATTTAATATGATGGGCATTTCATTTAAAGGCATAATATTGACAATATGGAAAATATACTTAGCAATATTCCCTTAGATATGTATTCCTCTCGGTGACTGTAGATGCTATTTGCTAAATGAGAAGTAATACATAGCTTCCATTCTGGTATTTACTGAATTTCTTTTGTTTAAAAGGCAGAAATCCACAAAAATGATTTCATAATAAAATGTAACCTAGAACTGCCTATGCATTGTACGTAAGTTTAAATATATTTTTCTTTTTGAAAGCCATCAGCTTATACTTTGGTTTTGGTACAAATTGAACTTTTAACACATGGAGAATCGTAGGAACTCTTGTTAAGTTATTAATTTTGAAAGAAAAACTCGGTATATGTAGATGAATAGCAACAAACGTGGTAATGAAATAAACTCCATCAGAAAATCGGAAACTAAAAAAAATGATGGTAGGGTAGTCAGAGGCTGAATTCTAGCAAACTCGAACTTCTTTATTCTATACTAGTTGTAATGTTGTACATTATGGTTACATTCTATCAGGTCACATTCTATAGTTCCTGGTACATAATAGGTGTTCAATATACAATTGTTGAATAAGTTTTGAATAAGAATAATCTATTGAAATAATCTATTGAAAAATAATTTAATGAAATGCAAATTCTTAAACTTATTTTCCTGTGAAGGAAAGCAATACTCAGTGCAACTACCTTGTAACACATTTGGTTCCCCAAATGCTTTGTAACTTCTCTTTTCTTTAATAAGAATCTTAGTTGTGTGAAAATAATACAAAGGGTTCCTATGGACTTGTTACCTAGTTTTCCCCGATGGTGATATCTTGGAAAACTATATAGCACAATGTCACAACCAGGATATTGGCAACAATACAATCAAGATACAGAACATTTTCAACACTACAAGGCCTCTCCTGCTGCCTTTTTATCACCATATCCACTTTACCCCTGACAATCACACTTCTCCTCATATACTGGCAACCCCTAATCTTTCCTCCATTTCTATATTCTTTTCATTTCAAAGAGTATTTTATTGGCACAAATGTATAGCATATACCCTCTCTCTTTTTGTGTTTTTTTTTTTTATAACTTAGCATGATTTCCTCTATATTTGTTAGGTTATTGTTTGTATCTATGGATTATTACTTTGTATTGCTGAATAATTTTACAGCGTATGAATGTGCCACAGTTTTTTTAACCACACATCCATTGATGGACATCTGGGTTGTTTCTAGGTTTTTACTGGTATGAATAAAGCTGCTATAAATATGCATGTGTACAGGTTTTTTTCTGTCAACATTGGTTTTCTTTTCTCTAAAATAAATGCCCAGGAGTGCAGTGGTTGTATAGTATATGGTAATGACATGTTTAGCTATGTAAGTAATTTCTATTTTCCAGAATGGCTGTACCAGTTTACATTCCCAACTGCAGTGTATGAATCATCAAGTTGTGCATTCATGTCAATATTTGGCATTGCCAGGATTTTTTATTTTAGCCATTTTGATACATATGTAGTTATTAAATCCATTGGGGATTTAATAGCATTTCCCTAAATGGCTAATGATAAACATTTTTTCATTTGCTTACTTGACATGTGTATATCCTCGTTTGTGAAATATCTATTCACATATTTCTTTTTATTTTTTATTAAACATTTTTTTAATGTTTATTTTTTTGAGATAGGGAGAGAGAGAGAGCAAGAGAGAGAGCGAGCACACATGAACAGGGTTGGGGCAGAGGGAGAGAGAGAAAGAATCCCAAGCAGGCTCCATGATGCCAGCACAGAGCTGTATGTGGGGCTTGAACCCACATTATCGTTCAGCTATGGATTTGTTCATAGTTTGAGTTTGTGAGACAGAATAGTATTGATGATGTTAATCCGTGGGCAATTATTAGGGCTGTTGCTCCCATATAGCTTCATGGTGTTTGATAAGAACCGCCACAATGGCTTATGGATGAGTATGCGATTAGGGATTTTAGATCTGTTTGGCGTAGGCACATAAAGCTTGTTATAATTATTCCTTATAGGGATAATATTAGGAAAGGGATGCAATTTGGTCTGTTAGTAGATTAAGTAATATTGTAATATGTATTATTCCATACCCACCTAGTTTCAGGAGCACAGCGGCAAGTACTATCGATCCAGCAATAGAGGCTTCTACATGTGCTTTGGGTAATCAGAGATGTAATCCATATAGAGGTATTTTTACTATAAATACTATTATACAAGCTAATCAAAGGAAGATATTAGATCAAGTGGTTGAGATTGGTTCAGTTCAGTATTGTGTGATTAGAAAATTTAGGGACCCTGATGCGTTTTGGAGATATACTAAAGCGACTAGTAGAGGTAATGAACCTACTAGGGTGTAGAATAGAAAGTAAAGGCCTGCGTTTAGTCGTTCTGTTTGATTACCTCATTGGGTGATAATAATCAGAGTGGGCACTAGTGTGGCTTCAAATAAAATATAGAACATAATTAGCTCGATGGCAGTAAAGGTTATAATTAGGAATAGTTGTAAAAGGGTGAGTATTGTGATGTATAGTTTTTTGGGGCTAGGGTTTCTTTTGATAAGTGTGATTAGCTGGCTGTAAGTATTAGTGGTAGGAGTCATGCTGTTAATGCCAGGAGGGTTGCAGCACGTGGGGCTGCATGAGACCATGATCTGAGCTGAAACCAAGAGTCAGACACTTAACCAACTAAGCCACCCATGAATACATAAATACATGAATAGGGATTCATGTATTCCTAATTGAATTTTTCTAACTATACTTTGTGGGGTTTTTTTTATTGTTGAGTTTTGAGAGTTTATTATATATTCTAAATTCTAGTCCTTTGTGAGATATGTGCTTTGCAAGTATTCTTGTTCAGTTTTTCTTTTCTTCTTCTTAACAGTCTTGCACAATTTTGTGCAATTACAACTCATCAGTTTTTTTTTTCTTTTTTTTAATGTTTATTTTTGAGAGAGAGAGAGAAAGAGCTGGGGAGGGGCAGAGACAGAGAGAAACAGGATCTGAAGCAGGCTCTGTGCTGACAGCGGAGAGCCTAGTGTAGGGCTCGAACTCCTGAACTGTGAGATTGTGACCTGAGCTGAAGTCATATGCTTAAACCGACTGAGCCACTCAGGGGCCCCAATTCTTTCTTCCTTTCTTTCTTAGATTTCATTTTTAAGTAATCTCTACATTCAACATGGGACTCGAACTTACAACCTCAAGGTCAACAGTCATGTGCTCTACCAACTGAGCCAGCCAGGTGCCCAATTCATCAATTTTTCTTTTACACATTGTGTGTTTGGTGTCGTCTAAGAACTCTTCGCCTATTCCTATATCCCAAAGATTTTCTCCAGTTTGTTCCAAAAGTTTTATAATTTTATATTTTGCATTTGGATTTGTACTTTATTTTAAGTTTTGTATAGATTTCAGATTTAGATTGTGTGTGTATGTATTTTACAAATATATATGTCTATGAGATGTCCATTTTTTTCCATTGAATTGCTTTTTCATATTCATCAAAAATTATATTTGTGTGACTTTCTGGGTTCCCTGTTCTGTTGTACTGATTGATATGTCTATCTCTCTACCAATACCACATGGTCTTGATTTTTATAGCTGTATAATAAATCTTGAAATTGAGTAGAATGATTCCTACCACTTTATTTTTTTTCCAAAATTGTGGTAGTTATTTTAGTTTATTCACCTTTCCATATATATATATTAGAATAATATTTTTCTATATTTACCAAAAATTTTTATGGGATTTTGAAAGTAAATACATTAAAGTTGTATAGCAATATGGTGAGAATTGACATCTTAACCATATTGAGTTTTCCTACTCATGAGTTTGATGTATTGGTCCACTTTTCTAAAAAAATTTTTTCATTAGTGTTTTGTAGATATCAATATACAGAATCTTTGCATGTTTTGTTAATCATCCATCTCAGTATTTCATATTTTTTGAGTGATTACAAATAAATTACATTTTTAATTTTAGTTTTTATGTCTGTGTTCATTTGAGGTATGCATAAATGCAATTTATTTTTTAAAATGTTTATCTTATATTCTGCCACCTTGCTTAACCTACTTATTAGTTGTAGGATTTTGTTTTTTGCAAAGTTCTTAAAATTTTATACAAAATATGACAAGTCATCTGCAAAAGGGACACTTCTGTCTCCTCCTTCCTCAGGTACAGGTTCTTTTCTTTTTTCCTTCTGTGGCTGAACTTCAGGCTTTATGTTGGATGAGAGTGGTGAGAGCAAAAATCCATGAAGTGTTCTCAGTTTTAGGGAGAAACCATTAATTTTTTCTGCATTAAATGTAATGTTGGTGGGGTTTTTTTTTTGTATTCTTTCTATTAAGTTGAGGAAATTTTCCTCTATTGTCATCGTAAATGGGTTTTGAATTTTGTCAATTGCTTTTTCTGCATGGATTTATAAGATCATGTGATTTTTCTTCTTTAGTCAATTAATTTGTCAAATCACCATCATTAATTTTCAAATATTGAACTGTTTTTGCATCTTTGGAATAAACTTTGCTTGGTCATGGTGTATAATTCCTTTTTACAGTGCTGAATTTTACTTACTAATATTTAGTTAAGAAAATTTTCTTACGTACTCATGATGGATATTGAAGTCCTCTCCATTCTATTTTCCAAAAGTGTATGTGTAGAATTAGTGATAATTCTTTAAATGTTTGGTAGAATTCTACAGTGTAATCTTCTGAGCATGGAGATTTCTTTATCTGGGAGCTTTTAAATTATGACTTCAATTTTCTTAATTGTTAGAGTATGATTTAAATTATCTCATGATCGGTATGTTGTTGTAGTTTGTATTTTGAGGAATTGGTCCATTTCACCTAAGCTGTCAAATTTATTTGTGTATACAGAGTGTACAGTGATCCTATTTTACTTCTAGTTTTGGTAATTTGTATCTTTTTTCTTTTGTTCTCTGTCAGTCTTGCTCAAAGTTTGCCAATTATTGACTTTTTCAAAGTACCAATTCTTATTTTCATTAATTTTCTTATTGTTTTTCATTTTCATTTTCATTTATTTCTGTTTGATTTCCTTTCTTCTGGTTGTTTTGGGTGTATTTTGGTTTTCTTTTTCTATATTCTGGAAGTGAGAGTTTAGATTATTGATTTGAGACTTCCTCTTGTCTAGTGCATATATTTAGTGCTATACATTTTTCCCCAGCACTGCTTTAGCTGTGTCTCTCAAATTTTGATTTGTTCTATTTTCATATTAATTCAGTTCAATGGGTTTTTCAACCCATTTGCTTTTTAACAATGAATTTTTAGAAATTTGTTGTCTAGTTTCTAAGTTTTTAGAAATTTTCCTGTTCTGGTTCTGTTAGAGATTTCTGTTTTGACTCCATTGTGGTAGAGGAACATACTCTATGTGATTTCAGTTCTTTTAAGCTTTTTGAGATGTGTTTTATAGTCCAGGATTTAGCCTCGCTTGGTGTATGTTCTGTGGGCACTTGAAGAAAATGTGTATTCTGCACTTTTGGGGTAGACTGCTCTGTAAGTGTTGATTAGATACTGTTGCTTGATGGTGCTTTTAAGATGATTTTGTATTTAGTTGTTCTTTTAATTGTTGGGTGACAGGTGTTGAAGTTTCCAATAATAATTGTGTGTTTGTCTATTTCTATGCATTCTATACATTTGCTTCATATTTTTGTAGCTCTCTTGTTTGGTGCACACACATTTAGGATTGCTGTGTCTTGCTGGTAGATGGACCATTTTATCTATGTGATGTTTCTCTCCATCTCTTTCCTTTGAAGCCTACCTGATTAGACATCGATATAGTCATTTCTATTATCTTTGATTGTTTATATTATATATCCATGACCATCCTTTACTTTTAAACCTGCCTGAAGTGTTATATTTGAAGGGAGTTTCTTATAGGTAACATATACTTGGTTCATGTTTATTAATCCATTCTGCCAATTTATATCTTTTATTTAGTACATTTAGACAATTTACATTTAATATAATTTTGATATGTTAGGCCTATAATTTGTCATGTTATTAATTTGTTGTTGTTTTTCTGTTTGTTCACCAGGTTTTTTTGTTTGTTTCTTTTTCCTGTTCTCTTATGGGTTGCTTGAACAATTTTTTAGAATTCTATTTTTATCTATCTTGAGTGTTTTTGAGTATATTTCCTTTTATAGTTTTTTAGTGGTTGATGTAGGTTTCTATATATATATAGAATATATGTATATATATAATATATAGAATATATATAATATATAGAATATATATATAGAATATATATATATATATATATATATATATATATAACTTATCAAAGCCTGCTGTTTATTTAATTTCACCAAATAGAGCAAAACATAGAAACCTTAGCTCCTTTTATATGTTTACCCTCCCTAATTAGAATATAATTGTCTACATCTAGATCTACATCAAACATTGCTATAATATTTGCTTTCAACTGTAAACGTTATTTAGAACACTTGAAAAGGTTCATCTATTGCTTCTCACATTTTTGTTTTACATGACCTTTTTTCCTTCTTATGTTCTAAAGTTTCTTCTTTTATAGCTTCCTCACTGTTTGTAGAACTTCCTCTAACCATTTATTAGGGTAGGTATACTGGCAACCCAAGCTATGAATATTTCTGAAATTGAAAGTGTCATCATCTCCCCTTTATCCCTAAGGAATATTTTCACTAGATATAGGATTCTGGGTTGAAAGTTCTTTTCTTTCAGTACTTAAAACATTTTAATATTTTTTTTTAAGTTGATTTATTTTTTGGGAGAGAGAGAGAGAGAGAAAGAAAGAGAGAGAGAGAGAGAGAGAGAGAGAGAGAACCAGCAGGAGAGGCTGAGAGAGAGAGAGAGGGACAGAGGATCTGAATTGGGCTTTGTGCTGACAGCAGAGAGCCCAATGTGGAGCTCGAACTCACGAGTCAGCCATGAGATCATGACCTGAGCCAGAAGCGGATGCTTAACCAACTGAGTCACCCAGGCACCCTGTCAGCACTTAAAACATTTTATACCATTTCCTTCTGGTCTCAGTAGTTTCTAGTGAGAAATCTAGTATAATTTGAATTGTATTTCTTTTCCCCTACACGTAAGGTGTCATTTCTCTCTCAATACTTTCAAGATTTTTTTTTACCCTTCATCTATAGTTCTCAAGAGTTTAACTATTATTTGTATTGGTATGCAATTCTTTGAGAACAGGGTTTGATTGGGCTTTTTTTTCCCTATGTCTGTTGGCATTTGGGGGTTACTGGTTTTCTTAGCTAAAAATCTGGGATATGTGAGACAAAAAGAAAACCAATCATAACTGTGTTATATCTTGGGTCCCAAGGTTCCTAATTAATCTATGTTCTCTCCCCCTTTCAGGGTCTATTATGTCTGCTTTATATGTAATGTTTATGTTTTTTAATTGTCTACAGTATTTTAATTGTTTTAATAAAAAGAGGAATAAAAAAAACCCACTACTCCATATTCTTGGAACTAAAAGTACTTCTGTAATATTGTCTTAAAAGTCATATTCTTGTATATCCATTTTACTCCAGGGACCTATTACAGAATAGGCCAAAAATAGTAAATGTACTAAAAGAAACATGTTTTGTTGTTAGCTTAACTATAATGATTAGTGTATATGTGACTACTTTGAATATTTTTGTTTAACAGCGCTACCTGCTCAAGACATGTAAATAGAAAAGCAAACAAACAAAAATAAAATTTATTCTAAAATACTAAGGTTTATGCTATATAATGGTGTAAAGCTTCTGCTAAATTTTTTTGATAAGGTAATTATCCTTATATATATGTGGCATTTCTCTCATGCATATTATATCTTCCCTCTCAGGATATTTTTTATATCTTTTTTTTAAATTTCGCATCATTTTGTTAACAATTATGTCTTTTAATCCTAGTTATTTAAATGAACAGATTTCTGGTTTATTGCTTTCTCTGGCTTCTATGCATCTGTAGCCAGCATCTTGCCTTAGATCTTTGTTTTCCTACAGAAAAAGGGTGATATGGGCTTTAGAATCAAACTGGTTGGGAATTGGAATTCTTGCTTGTAACCTGGATTGTATAAACTTGAGAAAATCATTAGTCTTTCTGAGCCTTGCCTCGTGTAAAATGCCAATAATAATATTATGACACTATATCTTGTTAAGAAAACTGTTTGTGAAAGCAGGGAGCCCGTGCCTACAACACACTAGAGGCCATACAAATGTTAGTTTTCTTTTTTTTTTCTCTCTCTCTCTCCTAATTAAATAAATGTAAGTAAATGAAAAGCAACTTTCTTATATGTACATGTTTTAGGTTAATAAATCTCCCTTTCCCCCCCATCATTTTGTTACCCTTAACACACTTACACTGGAAGATCCCTACATTTCGATTTTGTTTTCTCTAATAGTTTCTGCGTTTTATCCTCAGTTTCTGCTCTCTCTTATAACAGCTTAATATCCAGTTTATCTAAAATCTCTTTCTACTTTATTAAGTAGATAGGAAGATATGACTTAGTATTAATCCTATAATTGTAATATATTTGTACATTTGACACAAAGACGGTTATATGTGATATAGTAGAAAGGACTGGAATTTAAAGGATTAAAAATTTTATGTATATTATGATAACTAGGTCATAAAAAGATAGCCCTGGACTTGCCAGTTCAAAAGTTATCAGTGGTTGTTTCTCTTGTCTAAACTTTCTATTGCGGTAGATGGGGGGGGGGGGGGAAAGGAAAACTTAATATTTCAACATAGAAATTAGGTTTTTCAAAGTAGTGTTTTGTAACAATGGATGTTTATTCAAAAGTATTTTTGTAAAACATTAGTAATAATTACATATTCTTTCCACACCCAGGGTATATGTTCATTTGTGCTTAAGCATGAGAAATAAATTAATTTCACAAATAAGAGTGATGTCTTCCATTAATGACAAATAGTCACTAAAATTTTAGTGCCCAAGGACCATTTTATAAAATCTAAATATGTTGTTGATGGCAAAACAAAAAACACTGACACTTGGAGAGATGAGAGGCAGAACACTTTGTTACTTACAGCTCCGAACAAGAGAAAGCCAGCAGGCAGGGCCAAGCAGGGAATAGTGTAGGGACATGGTAACAGCAAGCTGGAGCTCTGAGGGCAGCCTATGGATAGCAAGTGGTATAGGGTTAACTGGGGTTCCTGAGCTCCCTGTTGATTGGCTGGTCTGAATAATTTCTTGGTCTCTGGGGCATAGGGACGGTCCCTACTTGTCTGATACCTGGCCTTAGGATGATTAAGGCAGACAGGTGCACAGTGGCCTGGAGCTTGAGGGCCTGATAAAGAAGTGGCTGGAATGAATAAGTCATGGAAATAAAAGGAAGAGCATAAGGAATATAGTCGGTGATATTGTAAATGTTTTGTATGGTGACAGATGGTAGCTACACTTGTGATACGCATTGATTGCATAATGTATAAAGTCGTCAATCACTGTTGTACACCTGAAAGTAATGTAACATTACATTATTGTGTGTCAACTGTGCTCAAATTAATTGTTTTAAAAAAGAAGTGGTTTGGTATATACTTAATCAGCTGCTCAAGAAGGGAAACTAACCTGCGGTAGCCAGGGCCTCAAAACTGGTCAAGACAACATATAAAAAATTATATAAAAGGACCTATCTGGTTCAGTAGCAGGGACTGATTTCCATGATTCTTTGTGCTTCTCTGTTGAAAATACCATTGTGTACATGATAATATTCAGTAGATATGACTATTATACATGAAATTTGGGGCTTATTTACCTATTTATTTACTGATTTGTACTCACTGTTGCTTGGTGTTTGTGTGATAATATATTTTTATGTATTGGTGAAGGATCTAATTTAATTCTTCCCTCTGCTCCCAAGATTACCAGGAATATAATAGTCACAGCTTTAATAGAAAACTAAGTTATAAAGAAAACTTTTGATGAGGTCAGGTGTGCTTTGAATGGCATTCAAAACAAAAAGAAAAGTAAAATTAAAATATTTTATCACTTGAATGTTTCCAATTGTCACAATTCTCCTTGACTTTTGCTAAATAATGATTGTTCTTCACTGAATAGCTTCCACCTGTGAAAACCTCTTGAAATGCTAAGTTTGAATTTTGATAGACTTGTTTGTTTTCCTTGTTTTGTATGGAGGTTTTGGAAAATAAATTTAAGTGAAAGAGTGTCTCTAAGTGACACTCTCTTATCTGTGTGATTGAAATGGCTGTATTTTAGAAAAGACGGTCTGGTCATTTCAGTAGTCTTTATGCACTAATCTGTTGGCTGTAGAATAACTCCAAGAGAATGCTATACAGTTGATTGAGGAGCTGGTCAGAGAAAACAGATTGATTGCACAGGTGTCCAAAGCCTTGGTGGTTTCAGGTGCTATTTTTTTTTTCAGTCATTAAGCCCATAAAGCTTTGTATTGGCTACTCATTGTTGAAATACCTCATACACATTTGTGAAGGCCAAAACTACTGATGTGGGCCAAAACTGTGGGTAGTTGCCTGGATGAGGATTCTTTTATATAATTGTGAAGTATATGGCACATAAGAGATAAAGGAAAGGGGTCAAAAATGCTAAGAAAATGTTGAGAATAAACACTAGTATTGCTTTCTTTCTTCTCTCGTTTCCCCTCTCTTTACTCTTTGCCTTCCTACAACCTATTTCCTAATAAATGATGATGATGATAACAATGGCAATGCATTTGAATGAACAGCTATGTAATCCTGTAAAACTACATATTAGTTATCAAGTGGATTAACTGTAGAATTTTTATAGAGGTATTTTCTGTTGACTTCAAGAGAGGGATAAAATGGATTTCTCTGAAGTGGCACAGAAATCTGATATTATGCTGAAAAAGAAAGTCTATACCATACTATTGCAAATGTTCTTCATTATTTTGTCCAGGGAATTAGATTTTTCTGATGTAAAGCCCATTGCTGGAGAAAGCTACACTAGGGATCACTTCTGCTGAAGGAATAAAATGAGTTTATGGAAAAATTTGAAACTCTATTAAAGGATTTGTCTGCATTGTACAGTGTCAGCTATTAAAAACTTTATAAGTGAAATGCACATAGTATATATTAGGAATAAAATGCCCTTTTGTATATATTAAATAAAAATAGCCTAGATAAAATAGAGACGTACTAAACAAGAAATGTAGATTTAAATAACATCATTCTTGTTCCAAATATAATAAAGATATACAAACTAGCGTTTAGTCCTTAAATGTAATGCTTCCTAATCTTTATTTTGTATATTTGATTTTTAAAACTATACTAATTTCCAGTGAGAACTGATACCGATTCCTTTCTTCTCCTATAGGGCATGAAATGTAACCATGTGACTGAGTGACCTCCTATGTAAGATTGTAACATTAATGAATAGGACTCTTTCTCATTAAGTTATAAATGCCCCTGGTTGCCTTAGCATGCATCATTTCTCAATATACTTATTTTTAAAAATATTGTTTGATGTTTATTTTGAGAGAGGGAGAGCACAAGCAGGGGAGGAACAGAGACAGGGAAACAGAATCCAAAACAGGCCCCAGGCTCCAAGTTGTCAGCACAGAGCCCGATGCGGGTCTCAAACCCACGAATCCATGAGATCATGACCTTAGCTGAAGTCAGACACTTACCCGACTGAGCCACTCACGTGCCCCCTAAATATACTTATATAATGATTCGATTAGGAACCTGTTTAAATTAAATATTTTTTTTCCACTTTGCTATCCAGTTAAAGATCTTGAAGGGGAAAAGTCCCTGGAAATTTCTGTTAGCCTTTCTAAGACTGAGTTATAAGAATGAGCTTCTTCTCATGTCCCCCCCCCCCATTATTATAAAATTAGAAAAAAAAAAAACAATTGGCTTTATATCAAAGACACAGGCAATTATATTCTCTCCTTTAAGCCCTAATGAAACTTTAGTCAGTTAAAACTCGTTGATATTATACACTCTCTAGCCATTTTTTTTATTTATTAAAAAAAATTTTTTTAACGTTTATTTATTTTTGAGACAGAGACAGAGCATGAACAGGGGAGGGGCAGAGAGAGAGGGAGACACAGAATCCAAAGCAGGCTCCAGGCTCTGAGCCATCAGCCCAGAGCTGGACGCGGGGCTCGAACTCACGGACCGCGAGATCATGACCTGAGTTGAAGTCGGACGTTTAACCGACTGAGCCACCCAGGAGCCCCTCTAGCCATTTTTAAAGAAGTGGTTTAGATGAATAAATCAGGTTTTATCTCTTTGCAGTGTTGTGGCTTCTTCATGTAAGTCTGAAAATATGCATTTTGCCTGTAATTCCTTCTGGATTTAAATAAGATTCTGTTGAGTGTGGTTGTGCATCATTGATCAGAGTTGGGAAAAATTGGATTAAATTCTCACTAAACTTCAAATTCTCAAGGCCAGATAGCCATTGCATTTCTTGCATCATATCAACCACCTAACATGCCCAATGGAGACGTGCCCAATAATTTGTTACTTGTATTTCAATGAAGATGGGTTATACCCAACTTTGGTGATTGGTGCCATAAATTGCAAATAACTAGTACTTAGATCTCCCAGCCAGACTTCTTGCAATATGTCAATGTTTTCAAGAGTCAGGAAATGAGGCATCCTAAAATAGAAACCAAATTGCTCACATCTATTGAGAAATTGATTTTGAGGTTTCCATAGCTTTTCAGTGAAGACTTAGAATGCTCTTAACAGGCAATATAGTTTAGAGACAGAATACGACTGAGGAATTTCTTTCATTATAAAATCAGGAAGGCTACTAAAACCACTGAGACATTAGGGCTTTATGTTTTAGACAAAATAACTATAGCAGTCTGTGTGTTGGATTCACAATCCTGGGTGAAATTTACTCAGAAAAGAAATTACCAGATGGCTTAAATAATTTTCCATAATTTTAGAAGTATGAACATATCCTTATAGTGTAATATAAGTGTGAAGAAAATTCCAAAACTTTAGCATGCGCTTCTGCATATATAAGAAATGGAGTGATAAGAGCTTATCTAACTTAGGCTATATTGACATATTCTTTGTGTGCTTGGTGGAGCTGTTAAAGTATTACAGGATATTTATATGTGCTAATAAATGTATTATTTAAATCTGCATCTGCCCACATATTCACCACACAATAAACAGAAAGCAAAGGAGCTATCACTGTGAATTACCTTCCTCTTTCATGGAAATCTAAATTTGTTGCAATGCGATGTTCAACTTTATCTGATACCATAGGGATATATTTTGATGGAAAGCTCTAAAGATGTGAAAATGTTACACAATAAAATTTAAATCAAGTTATTTATTTGGTTTTATCTGCAGAATGAGGTGATAAGTAGTGACTCAATGTATGAAATCCAATACAATGAAAAAATAGTATAAAAACCTTCAAAATAAACTCTAGGTAAAGGGATATCATTTTTTCGCTCTTCTACTTCTGTTTATTATCAAAAAACTACAAGACTAAATTAGAGATGCTTTTGTCTCCTGAGAATTGCCTTGTTGAGTCACTCAAGTATGTATTCTACCCCGTTTTCAGAATTATAAAGATTGCTGTATTAGTCATTTTGAGGGTGATATAAAGCCTGTGTAATATAATGATTAAGATTAATGATCTGAAAAGATAGGAATTACTAAAAAAACTCCCTGGCAGACCATGCATGAATAACGTATTGATTTATTTTTAATGTTACTCAGCATTTAAAATTCTATACCATCTTTTTGAATGTTAAAAGAATAAAATACAGTTTTGGGTCTAAACATGAAACTTGCAATTTCAAGTATAGCTAAATTATCTTACAGCTGCGACAACAGTGCATTACAATAGTGTATTTCCAGAACTACCCAGGAACTATTTTGCTGTCTCAATCTGAATCACTTTTGTAATTGAAAAGCAAATACAAAAACAAACAAAACCAGTTGTTCCTTTTATAATGAGGAGGTAGACTTTTCCAGGGTTTATGCTATTCCAAGGGAATAGACTACTGCCTATGCTGTCTCCCAGTACTCATCGTAATTGTTTATTTTGTTTTAAAGTTTTTATTTAAATTCCAGTTAGTTAACATTCCAGTCAGTGTAGTATTAGTCTCAGGTGTGCCATATAGTGATTCAGCACTTCAGTACAACACCCAGTGCTCATCACAGCAAGTGCCCTCCTTAATCCCCATCACTATTTCATCCATCCCCCACCCACCTCCCTTCTGGCAACCATCAGTTTGTTCTCTATAGTTAAGAGGCTGTTTCTTGGTTTGAGCTTTCTCTCTCTCTCTCTCTCTCTCTCTCTCTCTCTCTCTTTCTCTCTCTCTCTCTCTCTCCCCTCCCCCTTACTGGTTTGTTTTGTTTCTTAAATTCCACATGTGAGTGAAATCGTATGGTATTTGTCTTTCTCTGACTTATTTGACTTTTATCTTTCTGTGACTTATTTCACTTTTGTATTTTCTGACTTATTTCACTTAGTATAATACTCTCTAGCTCCATCCACATTGTTGCAAATGGCAAGATTTCATTCTTTTTTTATGGCTGGATAATATTCCACTGTATATATACACCTCATCTTCGTTATAAATTAACCAGTCAGTGGACACTTGTGCTATTTCCATAGTTTGACTTGTAGATAATGCTGCTATAATATCGGGTTGCATGTATCCCTTTGAATTTGTATTTTTGTATCCTTTGGGAAAATATCTAATATTTCAATTGCTGGATCATAGGGTAGTTCTATTTTTCACTTCTTGGGGAAATTCCATACTGTTTCCCAGAATGCCTGTACCAGTTTGTATTCCCAACAATAGTGCAAGAGGGTTCCCCTATCTCCACATCCTCACCAACGCCTGTTGTTTCTTGTGTTCTTAAATTCAGCCATTTTGACAGGTGTTAGGTGATATCTCATCATGGTTTTGATTTTTTTTTTATGAAATTTATTGACAAATTGGTTTCCATACAACACCCAGTGCTCATCCCAAAAGGTGCCCTCCTCAATACCCATCACCCACCCTCTCCTCCCTCCCACCCCATATCAACCCTCAGTTTGTTCTCAGTTTTTAACAGTCTCTTATGCTTTGGCTCTTTCCCATTCTAACCTCTTTTTTTTTTTTTCCTTCCCCTCCCCCATGGGTTCCTGTTAAGTTTCTCAGGATCCACATAAGAGTGAAACCATATGGTATCTGTCTTTCTCTGTATGGCTTATTTCACTTAGCATCACACTCTCCAGTTCCATCCACGTTGCTACAAAGGCCATATTTCATTTTTTCTCATTGCCACGTAATATTCCATTGTGTATATAAACCACAATTTCTTTATCCATTCATCAGTTGATGGACATTTAGGCTCTTTCCATACTTTGGCTATTGTTGAGAGTGCTGCTATGAACATTGGGGTACAAGTGGCCCTATGCATCAGTACTCCTGTATCCCTTGGATAAATTCCTAGCAGTGCTATTGCTGGGTCATAGGGTAGGTCTATTTTTAATTTTCTGAGGAACCTCCACACTGCTTTCCAGAGCGGCTGCACCAATTTGCATTCCCACCAACAGTGCAAGAGGGTTCCCGTTTCTCCACATCCTCTCCAGCATCTATAGTCTCCTGATTTGTTCATTTTGGCCACTCTGACTGGCGTGAGGTGATACCTGAGTGTGGTTTTGATTTGTATTTCCCTGATAAGGAGCGACGCTGAACATCTTTTCATGTGCCTGTTGGCCATCCGGATGTCTTCTTTAGAGAAGTGTCTATTCATGTTTTCTGCCCATTTCTTCGCTGGGTTATTTGTTTTTCGGGTGTGGAGTTTGATGAGCTCTTTATAGATTTTGGATACTAGCCCTTTGTCTGATATGTCATTTGCGAATATCTTTTCCCATTCCGTTGGTTGCCTTTTAGTTTTGTTGGTTGTTTCCTTTGCTGTGCAGAAGCTTTTTATCTTCATAAGGTCCCAGTAATTCACTTTTGCTTTTAATTCCCTTGCCTTTGGGGATGTGTCGAGTAAGAGATTGCTACAGCTGAGGTCAGAGAGGTCTTTTCCTGCTTTCTCCTCTAAGGTTTTGATGGTTTCCTGTCTCACATTTAGGTCCTTTATCCATTTTGAGTTTATTTTTGTGAATGGTGTGAGAAAGTGGTCTAGTTTCAACCTTCTGCATGTTGCTGTCCAGTTCTCCCAGCACCATTTGTTAAAGAGGCTGTCTTTTTTCCATTGGATGTTCTTTCCTGCTTTGTCAAAGATGAGTTGGCATAACGTTTGTGGGTCTAGTTCTGGGGTTTCTATTCTATTCCATTGGTCTATGTGTCTGTTTTGGTGCCAATACCATGCTGTCTTGATGATGACAGCTTTGTAGTAGAGGCTAAAGTCTGGGATTGTGATGCCTCCTGCTTTGGTCTTCTTCTTCAAAATTCCTTTGGCTATTCGGGGCCTTTTGTGGTTCCATATGAATTTTAGGATTGCTTGTTCTAGTTTCGAGAAGAATGCTGGTGCAATTTTGATTGGGATTGCATTGAATGTGTAGATAGCTTTGGGTAGTATTGACATTTTGACAATATTTATTTTTCCAATCCATGAGCAGGGAATGTCTTTCCATTTCTTTAAATCTTCTTCAATTTCCTTCAGAAGCTTTCTATAGTTTTCAGCATACAGATCCTTTACATCTTTGGTTAGATTTATTCCTACGTATTTTATGCTTCTTGGTGCAGTTGTGAATGGGATCAGTTTCTTTATTTGTCTTTCTGTTGCTTCATTGTTAGTGTATAAGAATGAAACTGATTTCTGTACATTGATTTTGTATCCTGCAACTTTGCTGAATTCCTGTATCAGTTCTAGCAGATTTTTGGTGGAGTCTATCGGATTTTCCATGTATAATATCATGTCATCTGCAAAAAGCGAAAGCTTGACTTCATCTTTGCCAATTTTGATGCCTTTGATTTCCTTTTGTTGTCTGATTGCTGATGCTAGAACTTCCAGCACTATGTTAAACAGCAGCGGTGAGAGTGGGCATCCTTGTCATGTTCCTGATCTCAGGGAAAAAGCTCTCAGTTTTTCCCCGTTGAGGATGATGTTAGCTGTGGGCTTTTCATAAATGGCTTTTATGATCTTTAAGTATGTTCCTTCTATCCCGACTTTCTCAAGGGTTTTTACTAAGAAAGGGTGCTGGATTTTGTCGAAGGCCTTTTCTGCATCGATTGACAGGATCATATGGTTCTTCTCTTTTTTTTTTGTTAATGTGATGTATCCCGTTGATTGATTTGCGAATGTTGAACCAGCCCTGCATCCCAGGAATGAATCCCACTTGATCATGGTGAATAATTCTTTTTATATACCGTTGAATTCGATTTGCTAGTATCTTATTGAGAATTTTTGCATCCATATTCATCAGGGATATTGGCCTATAGTTCTCTTTTTTTACTGGGTCTCTGTCTGGTTTAGGAATCAAAGTAATACTGGCTTCATAGAATGAGTCTGGAAGTTTTCCTTCCCTTTCTATTTCTTGAAATAGCTTGAGAAGGATAGGTATTATCTCTGCTTTAAATGTCTGGTAGAACTCCCCTGGGAAGCCATCTGGTCCTGGACTCTTATTTGTTGGGAGATTTTTGATAACCGATTCAATTTCTTCGCTGGTTATGGGTCTGTTCAAGCTTTCTATTTCCTCCTGATTGAGTTTTGGAAGAGTGTGGGTGTTCAGGAATTTGTCCATTTCTTCCAGGTTGTCCAATTTGTTGGCATATAATTTTTCATAGTATTCCCTGATAATTGTTTGTATCTCTGAGGGATTGGTTGTAATAATTCCATTTTCATTCATGATTGTATCTATTTGGGTCATCTCCCTTTTCTTTTTGAGAAGCCTGGCTAGAGGTTTGTCAATTTTGTTTATTTTTTCAAAAAACCAACTCTTGGTTTTGTTGATCTGCTCTACAGTTTTTTTAGATTCTATATTGTTTATTTCTGCTCTGATCTTTATTATTTCTCTTCTTCTGCTGGGTTTAGGCTGCCTTTGCTGTTCTGCTTCTAGTTCCTTTAGGTGTGCTGTTAGATTTTGTATTTGGGATTTTTCTTGTTTCTTGAGATAGGCCTGGATTGCAATGTATTTTCCTCTCAGGACTGCCTTTGCTGCGTCCCAAAGCATTTGGATTGTTGTATTTTCATTTTCGTTTGTTTCCATATATTTTTTAATTTCTTCTCTAATTGCCTGGTTGACCCACTCATTCGTTAGTAGGGTGTTCTTTAACCTCCATGCTTTTGGAGGTTTTCCAGACTTTTTTCTGTGGTTGATTTCAAGCTTCATAGCATTGTGGTCTGAAAGTAAGCATGGTATAATTTCAATTCTTGTAAACTTATGAAGGGCTGTTTTGTGACCCAGTATATGATCTATCTTGGAGAATGTTCCATGTGCACTCGAGAAGAAAGTATATTCTGTTGCTTTGGGATGCAGAGTTCTAAATATATCTGTCAAGTCCATCTGATCCAATGTCTCATTCAGGGCCCTTGTTTCTTTATTGACCGTGTGTCTAGATGATCTATCCATTTCTGTAAGTGGGGTGTTAAAGTCCCCTGCAATTACCACATTCTTATCAATAAGGTTGCTTATGTTTATGAGTAATTGTTTTATATATTTGGGGGCTCCGGTATTCGGCGCATAGACATTTATAATTGTTAGCTCTTCCTGATGGATAGACCCTGTAACTATTATATAATGTCCTTCTTCATCTCTTGTTACAGCCTTTAATTTAAAGTCTAGTTTGTCTGATAAAAGTATGGCTACTCCAGCTTTCTTTTGGCTTCCAGTCGCATGATAAATAGTTCTCCATCCCCTCACTCTCAATCTAAAGGTGTCCTCAGGTCTAAAATGAGTCTCTTTTAGACAGCAAATAGATGGGTCTTGTTTCTTTATCCATTCTAATACCCTATATCTTTTGGTTGGCGCATTTAATCCATTTACATTCAGTGTTATTATAGAAAGATACGGGTTTAGAGTCATTGTGATGTCTGTATGTTTTATGCTTGTAGTGATGTCTCTGGGACTTTGTCTCACAGGGTCCCCCTTAGGATCTCTTGTAGGGCTAGTTTAGTGGTGACAAATTCCTTCAGTTTTTGTTTGTTTGGGAAGACCTTTATCTCTCCTTCTATTCTAAATGACAGACTTGCTGGATAAAGGATTCTTGGCTGCATATTTTTTCTGCTTAGCACCCTGAAAATCTCGTGCCAATTCTTTCTGGCCTGCCAAGTTTCAAAAGAGAGATCAGTCACGAGTCTTATAGGTCTCCCTTTATATGTGAGGGCACGTTTACCCCTTGCTGCTTTCAGAATTTTCTCTTTATCCTTGTATTTTGCCAGTTTCACTATGATATGTCGTGCAGAAGATCGATTCAAGTTACGTCTGAAGGGAGTTCTCTGTGCCTCTTGGATTTCAATGCCTTTTTCCTTCCCCAGTTCAGGGAAGTTCTCAGCTATTATTTCTTCAAGTACCCCTTCAGCACCTTTCCCTCTCTCTTCCTCCTCTGGGATACCAATTATGCGTATATTATTTCTTTTTAGTGTATCACTTAATTCTCTAATTTTCCCCTCATACTCCTGGATTTTTTTATCTCTCTTTTTCTCAGCTTCCTCTTTTTCCATAACTTTATCTTCTAGTTCACCTATTCTCTCCTCTGCCTCTTCAAGCCGAGCTGTCATCATTTCCATTTTGTTATGCATTTCGTTTAAAGTGTTTTTCAGCTCCTCGTGACTGTTCCTTAGTCCCTTGATCTCTGTAGCAAGAGATTCTCTGCTGTCCTGTATACTGTTTTCAAGCCCAGCGATTAATTTTATGACTATTATTCTAAATTCACTTTCTGTTATATTATTTAAATCATTTTTGATCAGCTCATTAGCTGTTGTTATTTCCTGGAGATTCTTCTGAGGGTAATTCTTCCGCTTGGTCATTTTGGATAGTCCCTGGCGTGGTGAGGACCTGCAGGGCACTTCCCCTGTGCTGTGGTGTATAACTGGAGTTGTTGGGCGGGGCCGCAGTCAGACATGATGTCTACCCCCAGCCCACCGCTGGGGCCACAGTAAGACTGGTGTGTGCCTTCTCTTCCCTTCTCCTAGGGGCGGGATTCACTGTAGGGTGGTGTGGCTCGTCTGGGCTACTTGCACCCTGCCAGGCTTGTGATGCTGGGGATCTGGCGTATCAGCTGGGGTGGGTAGGCAAGGTGCACGGGGGCAGGAGGGGCAGGCTTAGATCGCTTCTCCTTAGGTGATCCACTTCAGGAGGGGCCCTGTGGCAGCGGGAGGGAGTCAGATCCGCTGCCGGAAGTTTGGCTCCGCAGAAGTGCAGAGTTGGGTGTTTGCGCGGAGCGAGCAAGTTCCCTGGCAGGAACTGGTTCTCTTTGGGATTTTGGCTGGGGGATGGGCGGGGGAGATGGCGCTGGCGAGCGCCTTTGTTCCCCGCCAAACTGAGCTCTGTCGTCCGGGGGCTCAGCAGCTCTCCCTCCCTTTGTCCTCCAGCCTTCCCGCTTTCCGAGCAGAGCTGTTAACTTATGACCTCCCAGACTCTAAGTTGCGCTTGTTGTGGGAACACAGTCCATCAGGCCCCCCTACTTTTGCCAGCCAGACTCGGGCGCTCTGCTTGGCTGGCGAGCCGCCCCTCCGCCCCGGCTCCCTCCCGCCAGTCCGTGGAGCGCGCACCGCCTCGCCGCCCTTCCTACCCTCTTCCGTGGGCCTCTCGTCTGCGTTTGGCTCAGGCGACTCCGTTCTGCTAATCCTCTGGCAGTTTTCTGGGTTATTTAGGCAGGTGTAGATGGAATCTAAGTGATAAGCAGGACGTGCGGTGAGCCCAGCGTCCTCCTAAGCCGCCATCTTCCACTTCTTCCCATGGTTTTGATTTTTATTTCCCTGATGGTGAGTTATTTTAACATCTTTTCATGTGTCTGTTGGCCATCTGGATGTCTTCTTTGGAAAAATGTCTATGTCTTCTGCCCATTTTTTAAATTGGATTATTCATTTTTTTGGGTATTGAGTTTGATCAATTCTTTAAAGACCTTGGATACTAATCCTTTTTCAGATATGTTATTGGCAAATATCTTCTCCCATTCTGTAGGTAGCCTTTTAGTTTTGATTGTTTCCTTCACTGTGCAGAAGCTTTTTGTTTTGGTGAAGTACCAATAGTTTATTTTTGCTTTGTTTCCCTTTCCTCAAGAGATATATCTGGAAAGAAGTTTCTAAGTCTGATATCAAAGAGGCTACTGCCTGTGTTCTCTCAGATTTTTTGATTTCATACACATTCAATGCAATCCCTATCACAATACCAATAGTATTTTTTACAGAACTAGAACCAACAACCCTAAACTTTGTATGGAACCACATAAGACCCCAGAAAATAGCAACCTGGAGAAAGAAATCCAAAGCTGGAGTCATCACAGTTGTGGACTTCAACTTATATTATAAAGCTGTAGTTATCAAGACACCATGGTACTGGCACAAAAATAGGCACATAGATCAATGGAACAGAATAGAAAACCCAGAAATAAAACCACATCAGTATGGTCAATTAGTCTTTGACAAAGCAGGTAAGAATATCCAATGGGAAAAAGATAGTCTCTTCAACAAATGGTGTTGGGAAAACTGGACAGACACATGCAGAAGAATGAAACTGGACCACTTTTTTACACCATACACAAAAATAAATTCTAAATAGATCAAAGACTTAAATGTGAGACAGGAAACCATGGGAATTGTTTAATGAGGCTTTTAGTAGTTCCCTGCTTGCTGAACTTTCACCTCAGGCTCAGCCTTTGATGGGTGACTGAAATCCTTGCTTAGGGCACTGTGAAGAGGGACAGTTTTGCTCCCATGGGGATGGAAATTTAATTCCAAACTATATTTGACTCAGACTGATTTCTCAGCTACTAACCCTAAAAGTTTCTTTTTTACAAGATACACAGTGAAATGGAAAGGGATGTGATTACTGCGGGATAGCATTGCTACTGAAAAATTCAGACATGAAGGCACAAGGCATTAATATTGATATCACTACAGTAAACTTAACCTTGACACTCCAGGTTTAGCAGAAATTACAAATGTGAGAACCAACACATGAAAGCATGTCATACAATGAATGTTAATACCAATGAACATTTTTTTAATGCTACACATACACCTTATTACTTAATACTGCCACAGTTTTTTCAGTTATTGGTTTTATCATGTTACTTCCTATATCAAATACCTCTCTAATTCTTCTCATGTGCTGCAGGACTACTTTGTAACACTGTAGAAAGAACAGGGATTGTAGGATCTAATAAACTTGTGTTCTAATTTGAGCTCTAGCTAAAATTAAAAGGTATTTGATGTTGCACAATATACAAGTTTTAAGCCTCCATTTTCTTCCTTATAACATGGGGAATGCTGTACTACTTACCCAAAGGATTGTGGTAAGGCTAAAATAGGTAACACTGTAAATGTCTTAGTAGTATGCCAGCACAGAGCATCAGAGCATTAAAAAGCATATTATTACTTTACTGCAAGTTCCATTTTACTCTGCCCCACCCAATACATTTGCCCAATTGAATGGTCAAAAAACTCATATCACTATTTTTTTTGCTTCAAATATCACTTTAATTTGCATTTATTTAACTGTGGTGAATGTTGTTTTCTCTTTTTACATGTTTACTGACTGTTTATATTTTTTCCTTAATTTCTTGTCCATAATTTTCCCTATTCTTCTAATATGATTTGTTTTCATCATAGGTATTAATCTGTCCTTTGTTTTTCCAAGTCTATTTTCCTCTTATTTGCATGTGCTTTACTGAAAACATCTTAAGATTTGAAATAGACACTCTATATATAACTCACTTCTTTGTTATATCTGCTTATAGTTTCATCCTTAGGAAAGAATTTCCATTCCAAAATGTTATATAACTATAAATATATGAATACTTTTATAGAACTATGAATATTTTTCTGTTTTTCCCATAAATTTTCATTTGTTTAATTATTTAAACACCTGGAATATATTTGAATATATTTGTGTGCTAGGTCTTTGTTTTGTTTTGTTTTGTTTTTGATTTCCAAAATGCTTAGTTTGTTTGCTTAATAATTTGCTTTTCATCTTTCATTTAGTAACTTTTATCATACAATAAAATCTTACATGGCTGAAATGATAGCTTCCTTTGGCAGGTGTTTCTTCTGTCTATCACACAAGATGTCCGATGTAACTTCTAGGTAAGGAACAAATGGCACCACTATTGCTTTTCCCCTGTCTGGGTTATCATTGATTGATACATGCTTCTTCTTTCCCAGTAGACTGCAATGTTGCTACTGACCATCAGTGGATAGGGAAGAGCATGATACTTTTCTACATCTTCTGAGAGCTTTTTTCTTTGCTATCATAAGAAATTATATAGTTTACACCAAAGAATGTTTAAGTAATTCTTATACAGAGTACAATTATTAAAATTTTACAGAGCTGGGACTAGAGATTGGCTGTGCTTTACTCCATCTTCCTCCATAAGAGCTATGGTCTCCAGCCTAGGCAGTTGAAGGAAATCTCACAGTCACCCCTATGGTGTCTTATCCATACAATTTCCTTAGTTAACGATGTTCTTCCTCTCCTTTTCTCTTCATGACTTCTTTTGTTTTGCTCCTTGTTAGTTTTTACTTTTCTAATTTCCTATGACAGATCACCCTTCCCTAAAAGAATAGTGAAATCCCAATATCCTATTGAGTCTTGAAAATTTTATTGCCTCAAGTTATGAATTTCAGTGGCTTTTCTCCTTAGCCTTATCTCCTTTCAGAAGGGAGAGACATTTGTATGAGAGTAGAAGGCAAAGAGGTAAACCTCAAACCCTTGAGTAGGTGCAGGCTTTCCACTGTGGCGTGGTTTATTCTTCCTTATTAAATTTAAAATAAAAAACATATTACCATTGCAATTATCTCTGCCAAGAACCAACCCCCATCCAGAAAAATATGGTTCTTATAAAAATGGGTAAGGGAAACTATTACTTTTATTTGTGGTGCCCAACTATTATTCAATGGAAAAAGAGAAAATGTCACATCATATCAGCTAAAGGAGGAAAACATTTTTTGAAACCTAACAGACAGAAGTCACCAAGTAAAGATATGTAGAGGTCCTGCATCTCTTTATCATCTCTGAGGCTTAATAATCTCATAGAGAGACATGCCCAGATCCAATGAATTTGTTTTCTGTGACAGGTCATTGCCCATTGACCTCTCCTATCAGTCTCTCTTCTCTTTTTTATAGGGCAGGTATAAGAGCAAGCTTATCATTGGGTGAATAAAGGCAACTGGGGCTTTGAGCAGTTTTCACTGGCAAAATATCCATTTCAGTGGGCTCATTTCAAGGAAACAGAGTAAGATCATAGTGGAAATACAAAGATGAGTTGCATTTCTATACACTAAAAATGAACTATTTGAAAAGGGAATTAGGAAAACAATCTCATTTACAATAGCACCAAAAAAGAATAAAATACTTAGGAATAAACTTAACTAAGAGAAAGACTTTTATGGTGAAATTCTGTGTTCATGATTTGGAAGACTTAATATTGTTAAAATGTCCATATTACCCAAAGTGATCTACAGATTCAGTGTAATCCATAGCAAAACCTCAATGGAATTTTTTACAGAAATAGTAAAAGCAATACTAAATCCATATGGGACTACAAATGACCCAAAATAACCAAAGAAATCTTGAGACAGAAGAACAAAGCTGGAGGCATCACACTTCCTAATTTCAAAATTAACTACAAAGCTACAGTAATTAAAACAGTATATTCTGGAAATATGACAGACATAAGGACTATTATGACAGAATAGAGAGTCCAGAAATTAATCGCCATGTATATGGTCAACTGATCTTCAACAGGGTGTTAAGAATGCACAATGGGGAAAGGATAGTCTCTTCAACAAACAGGGCTGGGAAAACTATTATATCTGCATGCATAATGAAATTGCACCTTAATCTTACACCATGTACAAAAGTTAACTCAAAGTGAAATAAAGATTTAAATGGTAAGACCTAAACTCCTAAAAGACAACATAGGGAAAAACTTCATGACATTGGTCTTAGCACGATTTCCGTGATATGATTCCACCTGGATAGTGCCCTTCAGCTAGTACATCCTCAGTAAAATTCTTGATAGTTACTAAATATTTTCAAGATCATTTTGTAAATATAAAGTATACTTGTATTCTTATTATTATGGATTTAGTATATTAAAATAAATGCAAAAGCCTAGCCATCTTAATCTAATTTGATTTCTTTTAAAATTTATTTTACATGGGGCGCCTGGGTGGCGCAGTCGGTTAAGCGTCCGACTTCAGCCAGGTCACGATCTCGCGGTCCGTGAGTTCGAGCCCCGCGTCGGGCTCTGCGCTGATGGCTCAGAGCCTGGAGCCTGTTTCCGATTCTGTGTCTCCCTCTCTCTCTGCCCCTCCCCCGTTCATGCTCTGTCTCTCTCTGTCCCAAAAATAAATAAACGTTGAAAAAAAAAATTAAAATTTATTTTACAAAATACCAACATTAATTTAGTTAATCTTTTTCTCATTAATGATCCAGATGTTTGTGAAACCAGGTTTTTATGCAATCCAGAGATGTAAAATGTCTCAGAAATGTTATTAATGGCTAGGTGAACCATCTTCTCAGGAGTCCCTTAAATGATGAACACCTGTCTTGTCGTTAGCTTAACAGGTTTTCATTATGAAAGATGTAAACAAAGTAATAATTGGTGGCATTCTTACCATACCTTTGAACTAGTGGGAATACTATAGTAATGAGTAATTGACATTTACTTTATCCTAAGATACTTGTTCTTAATAGAACAGAGACACAGAATACAGTAATGTTCTTCCCTTATGTAGAAATTCCTTGTTCACAGTGACTTTGGTAACTAAGACAAAAAAATTATTATATACAAAGTATTAAGTTAACATCTTGATATATAGTTAAAACAACCATAGAAGAATGGAGAATATATTTAAAAACAATGCCAACTTGCCAGAATAGTATGCACCAGGATATGGCTATTTGCTGAAACACAAAAAGATGTTTTATCTTAGTTGTACTTTTTTTATTTATTTCAATTATGTGTCTTCTCATTGCTAAACCAGATTGATATATGGATCATGAAGTTTCCTGTACTCTCACTTATGGTGATAACTTTTGTTTTTCCAGTGGGTAATTTCTTTTAGGTATTTACATCAATAATTTAATTTCCTGGGGCACCTGAGTGGCTCAGTCGGTTAAGCATCCGACTTCGGCTCAGGTCATGATCTCGCCATCCGTGAGTTCGAGCCCTGCATCCATCTCTTTGCTGACAGCTCAGAGCCTGGAGCTTGTTTCAGATTCTGTGTCTCCCTCTTTCTCTGACCCCCCCACCCCATTCATGCTCTGTCTCTCTCTGTCTCAAAAATAAATAAACGTTAAAAAAATAAAATAAAAAATAATTTAATTTCCATATTTATATATATACTTTCAGCAAGTATTTTCCAAGTATAGAATGAGTATTTGGGAAAAAATAAACCAACCTTGGTAACACTTCTGACTATTTCTCCATGCTAAAATAACCTCTGAAAATGAGGGAGAGAAATCCAACACAATTACAAAGTAGTGCAAACTTGTGTTTAGCATCCTCCTATTCTCTGTTTAAGCATCTGTTGCATTTTAACCCCAGATCCCAATAATGTCAGTTGCCACATGGCTGCTAGGTGCCTCCCAATACCAGTTACCTATCAGGACCTATTCTGGACATAACATACTCTAGACCTGTACTGTCCAATATAAGAGACACTTGCCCCATGTAGCCATTGAAAATTTAAATTAATTAACATTAAATAACATTAAAAGTAAATTTCCTCATTAACATTAGCCACACTATAAGTTTTCAATAACAATATGTGGAAAGTGGCTTCTGTGTTGGACAATGCGAGTATGGGTATTTCCAATTACACACAAAGTTTTATTGTAGAGCACTGATCTAGAAATGTGTTTATTCTTCTTTTATCCCCAATTAAAATTCAGTAGGCCTCTATCTTGACTTCTTGATACAGCATTTCTCGGCTTTACATGTTATCTAAAGGTATACTTGTGTTTAAATGTTTAGCTATTTAAATGATTTAACGTTAAACTTTCTGGAGAGTCTTGGTATAACCGTAATACACAGAAACTGAGTAGTAATTCTCAGTAACTAAATTAAAAAACATTTTTAATGTTTTTATTTATTTTTGATACAGACAGAGTGTGAGCTGGGGAAAGGCGGAGAGGGAGGGAGACACAGACAGATCTGAAGCAGGATCCAGGCTCTGAGCTGTCAGCACAGTGCCGGACACAGGACTCAAACTCACGAATTGTGAGATCATGACCTGGGCTAAAGTTGGACACTTAACTGACTCAGCCTCCCAGGTGCCCCTTAACTAAATTTTATTGTAGAAAATTACTGGGGTGCCTCAGTGGCTCAGTCTGTTAAGCATCTGACTCTTTTATTTTTTATTTTTTTTAATTTGCATCCAAATTAGCATACAGTGCAACAATAATTTCAGGAGTAAATTCCTTAGTGCCCCCCTCCCATCCCCCTTCCCACAACCCCTCCAGCAACCCTCAGTTTGTTCCCCATATTTATGAGTCTCTTCTGTTTTGTCTCCCTCCCTGTTTTTATCTTATTTTTGTTTCCCTTCCCTTATGTTCATCTGTTTTGTCTCTTAAAGTCCTCACATAAGTGAAGTCATATGATTTTCATCTTTCTCTGACTAATTTCACTTAGCATAATACCCTCCAGTTCCATCCACGTTGTTGCAAATGAAAGATTTCATTCTTTTTGATTGCCAAGTAATATTCCATAGTATATATACACCACATCTTCTTTATCCATTTATCCATCGGTGGACATTTGGGCTCTTTCCATACTTTGGCTATTGTTGATAGTGCTCCTATAAACATGGGGGTGCATGTGTCCCTTCAAAACAGCACACCTGTATCCCTTTGACAAATGCCTAGTAGTGCAATTGCTGGGTCTTAGGCTAGTTCTATTTTTAGTTTTTTGAGGAACCTCCATACTGTTTTCCAGAGTGGCTGCACCATCTTGCATTCCCACCGACAATGCAAAAGAGATCCTCTTTCTCCACATCCTCGCCAACATCTGTTGTTGCCTGAGTTACTAATTTTAGCCATTCTGACAGGTGTAAGGTGGTTTTCATTTGTATTTCCCTGATGATGAGCAATCTTAAGCATTTTTTCATGTGTCCATTGGCCATCTGGATGTCTTCTTTGGAGAAGTGTCTGTTCATGTCTTGTGCCCATTTCTTCACTGGATTATTTGTTTTTTGGGAGTTGAGTTTGATAAGTTCTGTATGGATTTTGAATACTAACCCTTTATCTGATATGTCATTTGCAAATATCTTCTCCCATTCTATCAGTTGCCTTTTAGTTTTGCAGATGGTTTCCTTCACTGTGCAGAAGCTTTTTATTTTGATGAGGTCCCAGTAGTTCATTTTTGCTTTTGTTTCCCTTGCTTCCAGAGACATGTTGAGTAAGAAGTTGCTGCAGCTTAGATCAAACAGGTTTTTGCCTGCTTTCTCCTCAGGGATTTTGATGGCTTCCTGTCTTACATTGAGGTCTTTCATCCATTTTGAGTTTATTTTTGTGTATGGTGTAAGAGAGTGGTCCAGGTTCATTCTTCTGCATGTGGCTGTCCAGTTTTCCCAGCACCACTTGCTGAAGAGAGTGTCTTTATTTCATTGGATATTCTTTCCTGCTTTGTCAAAGATTAGTTGGCCATACATTTGTGGGTCCATTTCTGGGTTCTCTATTCTGTTCCATTGATCTGAGTGTCTGTTCTTGTGCCAGTACCATACTGTCTTGATGATTACAGCTTTGTAGTATAGCTTGAAGTCCGGGATTGTGATGCCTCCTGCTTTGGTTTTCTTTTTCAAGATTGCTTAGGCTATTCAGGGTCTTTTCTGGTTCCATACAAATTTTAGGATTATTTGTTCTAGCTCTGTGAAGAATGCTGATGTTACTTTGATAAGGATTGCATTGAATATGTAGATTGCTATGGGTAATATCGACACTTTAACAATATTTGTTCTTCCTGTCCAGGAGCATGGAATCTTTTTCCATTTTTTGGTATCTTCTTCAATTTCTTTCAAAAGCTTTCTATAATTTTCATTGTATAGATTTTTCACCTCTTTGGTGAGATTTATTCCTAGGTATTTTATGGTTTTTGTTGCAACTGTTAATGAGATTGATTCCTTGATTTCTCTTTCTGTCGCTTCATTGTTGGTGTATAGGAATGCAACCGATTTCTGTGCGTTGATTTTATATCCTGCAACTTTGCTGAACTCATGAATCAATTCTAGCAGTTTTTTGGTGGAATCTTTTGGGTTTTCCATATAGAGTATCATGTCATCTGTGAAGAGTGAAAGTTTTACCTCCTCCTGGCCTATTTGGATGCCTTTTATTTCTTTGTGTTGTCTGATTGCAGAGGCTAAAGTTTCCATACTATGTTGAATAACAGTGGCAAGAGTGGACATCCCTGTCTTGTTCCTGACCTTAGGGGGAAAGCTCTCAGTTTTTCCCCATTGAGGATGATATTAGTGTTGGGTCATTCATATATGGCTTTTATGATCTCGAGGTATGCTCCTTCTATCCCTACTTTCTTGAGGGTTTTTATCAAGTAAGGGTGCTGTCCTTTGTCAAATGCTTTCTCTGCATTTATTGAGAGGATCATATGGTTCTTGTCCTTTCTTTTATTGATGTGATGAATCACGTTGTTTTGCAGATATTGAACCAGCCCTTCATCCCAGGTATAAATCCCACTTGGTCATGGTGAATAATTTTTTTAATGTATTGTTAGATCCAGTTGGCTAATATCTTGTTGAGGATTTTTGCATCCATGTTCATCAGGGAAATTGGTCTATAGTTCTCCTTTTTAGTGGGGTCTCTGTCTGGTTTTGGAATCAAGGTAATGCTGGCTTCATAGAAAGAGTTTGGAAGTTTTCCTTCCATTTCTATTTTTTGGAACAGCTTCAAGAGAATAGGTGTTAACTCTTCCTTAAATGTTTGGTAGAATTCCCCTGGAAGGCCTTCTGGCCCTGGACTCTTGTTTTTTGGCAGTTTTTTGATTACTAATTTGATTTCCTTACTGGTGATGGTCTGTTCAAATTTTCTATTTCTTCCTGTATCAGTTTCGGTAGTACATATGGTTCTACGAATTTGTCCATTTCTTCCAGGTTGCCCATTTTATTGGCATATAATTTCTCATAATATTCTCTTATTCTTGTTTTCATTTCTGCTGTATTGGTTGTGATCTCTCCTCTTTCATTCCTGATTTTATTTATTTGGGTCCTTTTCTTTTTCTCTTTGATCAAACTTACTAGTGTTTTATCAATTTTGTTAATTCTTTCAGAGAACCAGCTTCTGGTTTCATTGATCTGTTCTACTGTTGTTTTGATTTCGATAATATTAATTTCTCCTCTAATCTTTATTATTTCCTGTCTTCTGCTGGTTTTGGGTTTTATTTGCTGTTCTTTTTCCAACTCCTTAAGGCATAAGGTTAGGTGTGTATCTAAGATCTTTCTTCCTTCTTTAGGAAGGCCTGGATTGCTATATACTTTCTTCTTATGACCGCCTTTGCTGCATCTCAGAGGTTTTGGTTGTGGTGTTATCATTTTCATTGATTTCCATATAGTTTTAATTTCCTCTTTAACTGCTTGGTTAGCCCATTCATTCTTTAGTAGGATGTTTTTCAGTCTCCAAGTATTTGTTACCTTTCCAAATTTTTTCTTGTGGTTGATTTCATGTTTCATAACGTTGTGGTCTGAAAATATGCACGGTATGATCTCGATCTTTTTGTACTTGCTGAGGGCTGATTTGTGTCCCAGTGTATGGTCTATTCTGGAGAACCTTCCATGTGCACTGGAGAAGAATGTATATTCTGCTACTTTAGGATGAAATGATCTGAATATATCTGTTAAGTCCATCTGGTCCAGTGTGTCATTCGAAACATTGTTTCGTTGTTGATTTTTGATTAGATGATCTGTCCATTGGTGTGAGTGGGGTGTTGAAGTCTCCTTCTATTATGGTATTACTATCAATGAGTTTCTTTATGTTTGTGATTAATTGATTTATATATTTGGATGCTCTCACATTTGGCGCATAAATGTTTGCAATTGTTAGGTGGATAGACCCCTTGGTGGATAGACCCCTTGATTATGACATAATGACCTTGCACATCTCTTTATACAACCTTTATTTTAAAGTCTGTATTGCCTGGGGCACCTGGGTGGCTCAATCCGTTGAGCGTCCACCTTCAGTTCAGGTCATGATCTCATGGTCTGTGAGTGCGAGCCCCACGTTGGACTCTGTACTGACAGCTCAGAGCCTGGAGCCTGCTTTGGATTCTGTTTCTCCCTCTCTCTCTGCCCCTCCCCCACGCATGCTCTGACTCTCTCTGTCTCAGAAATAAACATTAAAAAAAATTAAAAAAATAAATTAAGTCTGGATTGTCTGATATAAGTATGGCTACTCCAGCTTTCTTTTGATGACCATTATCATGATAGATGGTTGTCCGTCCCCTTATTTTCAATCTGAAGGTGTCTTTAGGTCTAAAGTCAGTCTCTTGTAAACAGCATATAGATAGATCTTTTTTTTAATTTTTTTACCCATTCTGTTTTCCTATGTCTTTTGATTGGAGCACTGAGTCCATTAACGTTTAGGGTGATAATGAAAGATATTATGATGCTTGTAGAGTTGGAGTTTCTATGGTGTTCTCTGATCTTATTTAGTCTTTGTTGTTTCTGGTCTTGTTTTGTTTTGTTTTGTTTTTTGTTTTCTCACCTCAGAGAGTCCACCTTAAAATTTCTTGCAGGGCTGGTTTAGTGGTCACGAACTCCTTTAATTTTTGTTTGTCTGGGAAACTTTTAATTTCTCCTTCTATTTTGAATGACAGTCTTGCTGGATAAAGAATTCTTGGCTGCATGTTTTTCTGATGCAGCACATTGAATATATCCTGCCACTCCTTTCTGGCCTGGCCTCCTGCAAGCCTGATCTATCTTCCCTTGTAGGTTAGGGACTTTTTTTCCCTTGCTGCTTTCATGATTCTCTCCTTGCCTGAGTATTTTTGTAAATTTGACTATGATATGTCTTCTTGATGGTCAGTTTTTGTTGAATCTAATGGGGATCCCCTGTGCTTCCTGGATTTTGATGTCTGTGTCTTTCCCCACGTTAGGAAAGTTTTCCGCTATGATTTGCTCACATAACCTTTACCCCTAGTTCTCTCTCTTCCTCTTCTGGGACCTCTATGGTTCTGATGTTCCTCTTTAATGAGTCACTGATTTCTCTAATTCTTAAATCATGCTCTTTTGCCTTAATCTCCCTCTTTTTTTCTGCTTCATTATTCTCTATAAGTTTGTCCTCTATATCACTGATTCTCTGTTCTGCCTCATCCATCCTTGGTGCCGTGGCATCCATCTGTGATTGCAGCTCAGTTATAGCATTTTTTATTTCATTCTGACTCTTTTTTACTTCTTTTATCTCTGCAGAAAGGGATTCTAATCTATTTTCGACTCCAGCTAGTATTCTTATTATCATGATTCACAATTCTGGTTCAGACATCTTGCTTGTATGTGTGTTGGTTAAATCCCTGGCTGTCATTTCTTCATGCTTTTATTTTGGGGTGAATTCCTTCATTTTGTCATTTTGAAGGGAGAAAGGAATTAATCAGGTAGAAAATTAAAATTAAAAAACTATTAAAATAAAAAATATTAAAATAAAAAAATTAAACACACACACACAATCGAATAAATGATGCTAGATCCTAGGTGTGTTTTGGTCTACATGTTGAAAGTGGCTTGACAAATTAGAGAAAAAAAGGGGGGTGGGGAGGAAATCGTTTGATAATTTGAAAAACGAATACACTGAAGTAGACTAAAATGAGATGATGGGAGTGAAATAGAATTTGAAAATTTTACACAAAAGTAAATAATATAGTAGAAACAAATTAACAAAAAAAATTTTTAATAAAAATTAAAAATAAAAATGAATTTTTCTCTTTCTGTATTCAAGAAAAGAAAAGAAATGAAAAAGAGAAAAAAGAGGAAAAAAAGGAAATTGTTTGAAAATTTGAAGAAGTGAATACACTGTAGTAGACTAAAATAAAATGATGGAAGTAAAATAGAATTTGAAAACATTTACATAAAAGCGAAAAATGTAGTAAAACATTAAAGAAAAATATTTTTCATAGAAATTGAAAGCAAAAATGAAGTTTCTCTCCATCTGAATTCAAGAAAAAGGAAAAAAACAAAAAAGTGAAAAAAACTAAAATAAGGAAAACATTTAAAAATTTGAATAAGTGAATACACTGAAATAGACTAAAATAAAATGATGGAAGTAAAATAGAATTTGAAAACATTTACACAAAAATAAAAATATAGTAAAAAAATGAAAGAAAAATATTTTTAATAAAAATTGAAAATAAAAATGAATTTTTTCTCTTTTTGTATTCAAGAAAAATAAAAGTAGTTAAAAAGAGAAAAAAGAGAAAGAAAATTGAATAGATGGACCTGTGAGCAGATTGAAATAGGACTGAAATTACTTCATTTTCCCCTAGAAGTCAGACTATGGAAGTGCTTTATAGTCCATAAACTAAGCAGGTGGTGAGGCTTGTGTTCTTGAAGAGCAAAGTTGGCCCAGTTGGGCGGGGCTCAGTGTAATAGCTCTGTTCTCCACTAGTTGGCGCTGCTAGCCTACTGGGGTCTGCTGGGACCAGGTGGCCTCAGCAGTCTCTCCAAATGTCCTTCCAGCAGTGGAACCGCTTTTACCCGTGTGGCCAGAGAACCTCCCAGACCCCACTCTATTCCTGGGGATTCACCCTTCCCACCAGAGCACTGCCAGGTATGGAGCTGTGGAGTTGCAGTTTCTCCCTTTTTAGTTTAGTTCCTTGCAGCTGTTTCCAATTTTCCACTTTCTCTCCAGCTGTTTTTGGGGAAGGGTGATTTTCCTGTATTCTCTCCCCCCTACCCCTGTTTCCGTCCTCTCTCCCCTGGCAGAAGCACCTCCCTGCCAGCTGCAGCTTCTCACTCCCCAAGTTCACCTCGCCATGCTGCGTACCTGCTGAATTCTGTGGTTAAGGTTGTGCGGATTGTTGTGTTAATCCTCCAATCAGTTTTCTAGGTGTGCAGGATGGTTTAGTGTTGGTCTGGCTGTGTTTCATGGATGTGAGGCACACAAAAAACTTCCATGCTGTTCCTCCATCTTGGCTCCCTTCCAGCATCTGACTCTTGATTTTAGCTCAGGTCATGATCTCACAATTCGTGAAATCAACCCCTGTGTTGGGCTCTGTACTGACAGCATGGAGCCTGCTTGGGATTCTCTCTCTCCCTCTCTTTCTGCCCCTCCCTGCTCACATTTGCACTCTGTCTCTCAAAATAAATACATGAGCATTTAAAGGAAAAGAAAGAAAATTATCAATAGGTGGTATAAAACAGGTTAACACAGTTATTTTTTGTCTTTTTTTTAATAGTACAAAAAATTTCAAAGTCTGAGAAAGTCATGAATCATATTTCCCAAAATAAGAAGAAAATCAGAATATATTATTTATTATAATAATTCTTCAGGAAAGAAGTACAAACACATGAAAAGGCAGAATTCTTTACAAACTTCATGTTTCTGCATATAGGGAAGTGAAAAGCAATAAAAGTATGAATCAATTTAAAAATGTTGATAATGGCAATTGAATCTTGGGAAGGACAAAGCACAGAACTTTTCATTAATACATCATGTACTTTAGGTTCTTTCTTATCTATTATGTATGAATTACTTTTATAAAAGTATGTACCACTGATGACAGGATATCTTAAAAGTTTTTATACTCCCTTCTTTGACTTGAGATACAGACATTGAAAACAATTAGATAAAATACTTTTTTGGCATTTTTTATTTTTAATTTTCTTAATTCCATTAACAAAGCTATTAGGCAATGAGTTCTGTGTTAATGTCTACTGGTATAAACAATTGAGTAAAATATGGTCTTGGCCAACCAGGAAACTGCATTTCAGCAGGGAATTCCATGAATATTCAGTAGCAACAAGAATTGTATGGTAAAAAGTGCTATAAGACAGTTATGGGTATAGGGTTTCAGAACTTTTTTTAAGTGTATTAGGTTCAGCTCAAGGAATTAAGGAAGTTTTGTGGAAGAGTTGGAATTTGGCTGAAAGACGTATAAACCACCATGGAAAAAGGTTCATTTAATGGAAGGTGCTGCCAAAATACAGAGTGTGTGATTGGGGTGATGGGAGTTAAAGTTGAACAGGTAGACTGGGATCAGATTATGCATATGTTGGGTACACTTTTTACTTCATTCCATGAGAGAAACACTAAATTTTAATGTGATACTTCAAGATGAGCAACACTATAGTATAATAGATATGGAGAGTGTTTCTAATAATGAAAAAACATTATTTCAAATATTTGACTGAAATTGGGGATGGTGACAGTATGGCCACAAGATATATCACCCAGATGATTTTTTCAAGAATAAGGTATTATCTAAATGCTGACCTAGATTTTTTGTCTAGTTTCCATGAGAGACAGTTTAGGATGGACATGAAGAGTATTCCTGTGGTATTAGAATGTTTATATTTTGTTTCCAGCTCTTTCACCTTCTGGATGAGTAATCTTGGGTTCAATTTTCTTATCTGTAAAATAGATAGATAATAAAACTAATTACCTCATTTACTGGTTATAAAGATTAAGTGTGTTAATGCAGAATGTGTAACTACCATAGTTCTCGGCACATAGTAGGTTCTCAATAAATAGTGAATACTGTTATACTTGTTAATATGGTAAATAATGTCATAGAACACCTCAGAGTAGGGCTTTATGCATTGTTATATTATGAAAGTTCTATTTATCACTAAAGCTTCCCCATAAGGTATTTTTATATCATTAAATATATTTATATTGATTTAGTAATTAACTGATTTATTAGTTCATTCATTTATTCTTCTAATAATAGTTTCTCCATTTATTCCATTCTGAAATAAGTAAGATGTTATGGGGGGAAAAGATATTATTGTTAAAATTCATTTTGACTAGAGTTTCAGGGTTGACTTTACAAAGAAGTTACAATGTAGGCATCAGTTATTACTACCCCAGGTTCCATTTCACTCATGGTCTATTGAATGGCAGGCAGGCATTTTGGGTGGAATAGACTGAGTGATTGTGTACTGTTCAGTAGGACTCTTCATAGAGTTCATTCAGAAAAATAGCTCTACCTGTGTTTTTTAATGTTCATTTATTTATTTATTTTATTTCTGTGAGAGAGAGAGGGAGAGCACACACATGTGCATGTGTGGGGAAGGGAAGAGAGAGAGGAAGAGGAAGAATCCCAAGCAGACCCTGCACTGTCAGCGTGGAGCCCGATTTGGGGCTCAAATTCATGAACATGAGATCATGACCTGAACCAAAATCAAGAGTCAGTGCTTGACTGACTGAGCCACCCAGTCACCCCTACTTTTTTTTTCTGGGTTTTCATTTTCAAGTTCTCTTTCTAGAATAAAGTTCAGAAACAGGAACCCATTATATTTTGTGAATATTTTTAGAACACGTTTTCATATCCAAAACAATAGAAAAATAGAAAGTAGAAGCCCCAACCATAAAGTGTGAAATAATAAAAAGGCAGGAAGGATATAAAAGAGTTTTGATGCCTCTCATGTTTGATTCATTTGGATGAAGTAATGTTTTATCCAATAGGATAATCTTTGATTCTTCTCTAGGCAGAGGTGAGATTTATGGTTTGAACCCACTTCATAGATGTCATTGGTTACATTTTACTTGAATTTTTACAGTTATAATAATTTGGCCTGTCTTGTAAGTAATTCTAACTGTTCTCAAAGCCTGCTATGGAGGTGACTTAGAAAAGTGGAGAAAGACTTTTGTTAAAGTGACAAATAACCTCTCAGCATTCTATGCCTCTGGTCGCTGATTCAGATTAAGGTAAATTCTGTAAATAGTGACACAGACAGATTTTTATGTAGTCTTATTGTCTTCCATTATCCCTGTATCAAAAGTCAGTGTGAAATTATACAGTCTTGTCAATATTTAATTTAAAACAATTGGACATGTTATGTTCAGTTACAAGGAATATATTAAAAGAAAAAGTAAATTTGGAATGGTCTACTGAGTTGAGAGATACTCTAGTAACCAGGTCTTAAATGATGGCTTAAAAGCTAGACATGTTTATCCTGGAGATATAGGAGAAAGAGAAAAAAAAATAGTTATCTTTAGACATTCTCACATGAAGAGATGCCAGTTATTCTATGTCGTCTGAGAAGAGTTAGAGTAAAAAAACATAAGTTTTAGGGCAATACATTTCCAATTAAAGTAAAAACGAATTTCTTAATAAATTGAAGCACAAGCATTCATGAATAAAATACTTTGTCTTGTGGGAAAATTAGTTTCTGAACATTGCAAAATTTTAACAGGGAGCAAAATTTCTGAAACACTTTTTATTTTTTATTTATTATTTTAATTTTTTTAATGTTTCTTTTTGAAAGAGAGAGGGAGAGAGAGCATGACAGAGCCTGTGAAGTAGGCTCCAGACTCTGAGCTGTCAGCACAGAGCTGGACGTGGGGCTTGAACTCATGAACTGAGAGATTATGACCTGAGCCCAAGTCGGACGCTTAACTGACTGAGCCACCCAGGTGCCCCTATTTTCTAGCTAAGCCCACCAGTGACCTCCATTTGGTTGCATCCTACAAGTTTAAGTTCATTTAATTTCAAGTTTATTATTTGGGAGAGAAATAGAGCAGGGGAGGGGCAGAGAGCAGGGCAAGGGAGAGAATCCCAAGCAGGCTCCACACTGTCAGTAGAGAGCCCAACATGGGGCTGGAACTCACAGACCCGTGAAATCAAAACCTAAGCCAAAATCAAGAGTTGGACACTTAACCAACTAAGCCACCTAGGTGCCCAAGAAACATTTTTATTTTTAAAGTTGAGGAAATAATGTACCCCAACTAAACTTCTTGATATTCTTCTCCTTTCTTATCTACTCAATCCACTCCCCTTTCAAGTCTTCCTCATATCAATAAATATACCTTTATCTCTATGAACCTAGTTAAGTCATCATCATCTCTCATCTAGGCTGCCTGTTTTTATATAGTTCTCCAGGTAGGATTATTTTTCATTTTTAAATGGTTGAAAAAATTTTAAATAATAATTCACAACACTTAAAAACTATGTGAAATTCAAATTTCCACATAAAGTTTTGTTGCAACCCAGGAAAGCACATTCATATACATACTGTCTATGGGTGCTTGTCTGCTATAATGGAAGTCCTGAGTAGTCCTGACAATAGGGATTGTGTGACCAAGAAGTCTAAAATATTTATCATCTACAAGAAAAATATTTATCCTCCAAGAGAAGAGTTTGCTTATCTTTTATCTAGACCATTCAAACATCCTCTTTACTGGTCTCTTGGGTTCTACATTTAAACATGATAATGGATTCTTTACATAGTCAAGAAAGTAATCTTTCAGAAATGTAAATCAGGTCATTTTCCTCCCCTGTTTCAAATCCTCCAATGACTTTCTACTGAGATGAGAACAAATTTAATACTCCTTGTCATGGCATATAAGGCCTTACATGATGTGATCTTGCATACCTAGAGATATTGCCTTTTATCATACTACCATTTCCCTCATCCACCAAAGTCTAGCCACGTTGATCTTATGTCTATTTCTAAAACATGGAAAAATGTCAGACTTACTTTCTCTACAGTGCTTTTGCCCATTCCTTCCTCTGACGAGAAAGTACTTATCTGATTTCATTGATCAAGAGATGTCTTCCTGTAATTCAGTTCACAGCATAAATGTGACCTGTTCCATCTATCTAAATTCCAACTTTTTTTTTTGGGGGGGGGACAGAGAGAGACAGAGCATGAACAGGGGAGGGGCAGAGAGAGAGGGAGACACAGAATCGGAAACAGGATCCAGGCTCCCAGCCATCAGCCCAGAGCCTGACGTGGGGCTCGAACTCACGGACGGCGAGATCGTGACCTGGCTGAAGTCGGACGCTTAACCGACTGCGCCACCCAGGCGCCCCTATCTATCTAAATTCCAATAACTCTCCCCATCTCTATCATGTCACCCTCTTTTATTGTAAAATTTACCTTCATTATATTATTGTCTTACACACACTGGAATTTAAGTTTGCTCAAGCAAGTAAGCAGTCTTATTTAAAATAGTATGTATCTCTAATTTCTGCAAAAGTACCGATGCTCAATAATTGCACTGTTGGTGGGAATGCAAACTGGTGCAGCCGCTCTGGAAAACAGTGTGGAGGTTCCTCCAAAAATTAAAAATAGAACTACCTTATGACCCAGCAATAGCACTACTAGGAATTTATCCAAAGGACACAGGAATGCTGATTCATAGGGGCACTTGTAACCCCAATGTTTATAGCAGCACTTTTAACAATAGCCACATCATGGAAAGAGCCCAAATGTCCATCAACTGATGAATGGATAAAGAAGATGTGGTTTAAATATGCAATGGAATACTACTTGGCAATGAGAAAGAATGAACTCCTGCCATTTGCAACAACATGGATAGAACTGAAGGGTATTATGCTAAGTGAAATAAGTCAGTCAGAGAAAGATAGATATCATATGTTTTCACTCATATGTGGAACTTGAGAAACTTAACAGAAGCCCATGGGGAAGGGAATGGGAAAAAACAGTTTCAAACAGAGAGGGAGGCAACCCATGAGAGACTCTTAAATACAGAGAACAAACTGAGGGTTGCAGGCAGGGTGAGGGGAGAGGAAAAATGGGTGGTGGACATTGAGGAGGGCACTTGCTGAGATGAGCACTGGGTGTTGTATTCAAGCGATAAATCATGGGAATCTACTCCCCAAACCAAGAGCACACTGTATACACTGTATGTTTGCTAACTTGACAAACTATATTTAGGAAAAAAAGGTTAAATGAATGATCTTACATTACTACTTTCAAGGCCTCAAATCAGATACAGTAGTGTGGCAAGGTAGGGAAGGAAGACGGATAACTCAAGGAATCTAAAGTCTGAGGAGAAATGTGTGCTTGCCAATCTTTAAATTAAGTAAGCCAGTAATAGGGAGGCAACATAGCCTGAGGGATAAGACTTCTTGAGCCAGATTGCAGGAATTTGATGCCCAGTGGGACCAACTGTTAGTATTGTGAGAAAGGACAATTAACCTGACCCCTTTGTGCTCAATTCTTAAATCTGTAAAATGGAAGAAAAAAAAATCTTTCTGATGGATTCTTTGAGGATAAATTGTGTCAACCTGTGTAAGGAACTTAGTATCTGGCATATAGGAAATATTGCATCAATGTCTATTGAATAAGAAATTTGAGTTACAGGGCACCTGGGTGACTCAGTCTGTTAAACATCTGAGTGTTGATTTCAGCTGAGGTCATGATCTCACATTTTGTGAGCTCAAGCCCCATGTTAGGCTCTGCACTGAAGGTGTGGATCCTGCTTGGGATTCTCTGTCTCCCTCTCTCTCTGCCCCTTCCTGCTTTCTCTCTCTCTCTCCCTCTCTTTCAAAAATAAATAAATGTATATAAAAATTTTTAGTTATGAGGAGTATGTTTTGGGTACCCAGCCCAGGAAGCCTTGCCTGTACATTTATTTGAGGGCTTTAAGGAAGAATTTCTGATAAGGATGCATTGTGATTATCCTCGTTTTTATGAAGATAAATGCATTGTAAAAAACAAGCAAAGAGAGAGCCACAGTTAAAGGTGGGGAGGCTCTTGCATTATTTTAAGAAGTGATGAGAGACAAACTTAGTAAGTAGAAATGGGGATGGAAAGGATGAGGCAGGATAACAGAGGGCTTCAAGGGCTGGAGTCACACCTGAGTTTGAAATGGATATGTGTGTTTCTCTAATTGCATGACCAAGGGCAAGTGCTCTCTGAGCCTTCTCAATTTCTGTACTTCAGCTATGGTCTGTCTAGTGCCATTGTGAGGTGTAAGTGACATACATGCAGAAAATCCTTGGTACAGTATATATATATATATATATATATATATATATATATATAACAGTGGTACCAGTGGGGTAGTTGATAGTGTCTTTATCATTATTCTCTTTTTCTTATCATATGAGAGATATGGGGGTGTAGACGGAAGGCTTTGGCATCTTATTAAATGGAGAGTGTTATGGAGAAAGGCACATAGAATATGGCTTTAAATTTTTGGACTACATCACCAGGAGGAAAATGGTAATGTTAACTAAGATAGGGACCCAGGAGGACCAACAGTTCAGGGAAAGACAGTCATGAAGATACATCTGGAAGTAATAGAAATATGGCCAGTAGACAAAATTAGGGGATTCTTTTCTTGGGAGAAAATTTATTGAATTAAATGAGTTGTCCCAGCATGAAAGAGGAGAGTAATGGAAAAGAACAAGATTACAGGGGAAGAGTTATACTAAAGGACTAGTTGGTAATGGAGTGGATATGGAGAACACTGCAAAGAAAGATAACAAGAGGTGGAAGAAAAGGAGGCAGCAGTGTTATGAAAGCCAAAGAGACCTTGGAAAGGAAGGTGAAGCCAAGAGGGACGTCACAGAGGGTAAACTCTGAGGAGATTCGGAGAGGTCTCAGCATTTAGCAGGTCATTGTGGATATCTGAGAGTTTATTAAGTGAGCTGTAGGTGTGGAAGTTCCTGTCTACTAAGAATGAAGACTGAAAATTGCTGCCTAATGACAGGAAAGTATTTAGACATTTATCAGTACTTACTAGAATTATGAAAGAATGGTAGTCGAACACTCCCTTGTAGAACTTAGAAGCTTCTGTTTTTGAAGGGCTGCCCATTAAAGATTCCTTTGGAAGCGAGGTGTGATTGAAGATTCAATTAGCAGATGCACAAATTTATCTGAACTAGTGTATTCTGAAAAGGAATCAGATTCTGATGAGAGGGTGATGCAGAAAAGAATTTTGTCTTTATCACTTATTAGCCAGATAACTTTGGGTAGGTTACCTAACCTCTGTGAGTCCATTTCTTCATCTGTAAATTGGAATCATACCATCTTTTTGGCAGGGATGAAAATGAAATATGTTATAGTTCTGACTGATGACATCAAGATGGTGAGCTGGTGTGGTGTCCTTACTCTGTCTCCCCTGTTCCCTAAAGGCCCAATACCTGGGTACATACTTTATGTAGAAAGCCAAATCAGTTCTACTAAAGCAGGCCTGCACAAAGGCCAAGGCTCACTGAAAATAAATATTTTTTAATGTTCCTATTTTATTAATGGCATAGCTCTCCTTCCAGTCACTCAGACTTAAAGCTCAGTCATCTTTGATTTTTCTTTTTTTTTTTTCTTATCCAGAAAATCAGTTATCTAACTTGTAATTGTTCATAGCATGGGATTGGAGTCTGAAAGCTCAGATTTAAATCTTGTTTCCACTTATCACTAGATATGAGAGGTTAGGCAAGCTATTTAATTTCTCAGAAGCCCTGTTTCCTCATCTGTAAGATGTAGATAACATTAGTATTTAAAATAATTACAGTTTAGTGATAATTGAATAAAATAATCTTTGTATAGTGGTTGACCTGGGGCCTGACACATAGTAGAGGTTCAATAAATGTTAGTTACTATGGCTAATATTAGTGCAGTACAATGTTAAGGTTTTACATGGTATCTTGCTCCTTATTCTTTGTACTTGGCTATAACTTGCATTGATTTTTACAATGACTTGCTGAACTTATGCCCATCTCGGACGTCACTGCTTCTAGCTGATCTCATAGATTGTTGGTACAGTATAGTCTTTGAAGCATAGCTCCATTGTATCATTATGCTGTCAATTACCTGTAGTTTCTTGCAGGACATGTTCTACATTTTACAGTAGCATTTTTGCCCTCCTCTATTATTCTTTATGTTTCTAGTTTGACTTTCTCCAGTTCCCTTTCCTGAATCTGATGCTGATAGTCACTGAACTAATTATCCCTTTGAGAAGTGCCAAGTTTATACTGCTGTTAGATAAGGTTTTCTTCACCTGAAATCCACCATTTCCTGTCCAATATTATTAACAAAAAACATCATCCCAGTAGACCGCTTTGCATGCCTATTGGGAGTAAACTTTCCCTCCTCTGCATGAACTCATTTAACACTTTACTGAGCTTCAAAGGACACTTTCTGTTTCATATTTATTGATTTCCTTGCACAAGTCCCCTTCATCCTGGACAATTACCTCCTTTACAACACAGCTTGTTTTTCATTATATCCCCTCCCACCCCCCCACACTCATATCCATATCTACTATTGAAGACCCTGGGCAGCAATGAGATAAGATTATTCAATATTGGTAATGGAACTACTTTCACGCTGGATCTATAAAATGTGCCAAATTGCACATTAAGAAATAATTTAGAAGGGAAAATTTTTAGTCAATTGTCTGCTGTTATACACAGAAAAAAAGTGCTGAAAATTTCAATTTTAGACAAGTCATTTCAATATCATAAAATTATTTTACTGAGATTTAGAAGATAAACTCATCAGATATGTGTATTCCCTATATTAGCTTAAGGTAGATTGTACATATACCCCATAGAATTCCATTCTCCCATAAAATGGGCTGTTAAAGTAAACGTTTTTTTTTAAGCCACTGAAGTATATAGTGACTGTTTTCTATAGTTACTAAGAAATGTCTTTACAACGTATCACTTGACTACATAGTAGTGTGTTTGGTATGAATCAAGATAATTCACATTTTAATAACTATTAAACACTACATTAATAGCTTATTTAAATTTATCTTCATATTTGAATACATATTTATAAATAAGAAAGAACTGTTTGACTGCTTTCTGACATTGAGAAGAATATTTGCCATAGGAGCAAATGATTCTTTATTTTGACAAATGTGTATTCGTTTTTTAAAGAAATGATAAAAAATAGTAATTTATATCGATGGATGAATGGATAAAGAAAATGTGGTATATATATACAATAGAGTATTACTTGGCAGTCAAAAAGAATAAAATCTTGCCATTTGCAACTACATGGATGGAACTGGAGGGTATTGTGCTAAGTGACATTAGTCAGAGAAAGACAAAAATCATATGACTTCACTCATATGAGGACTTTAAGACACAAAACAGATGAACATAAGGAAAGGGAAACAAAAATAATATAAAACCAGGGAGGGAGACAAAACAGAAGAGACTCATAAATATGGAGACAAACTGAGAGTTGCTGGAGGGGTTGTGGGAGGGGGGATGGGCTAAATGGGTAAGGGGCATTAAAGACTCTACTCCTGAAATCATTGTTTCACTGTATGCTAATTAATTTGAATGTAAATTTTAAAAAATTAAAAATAAAATTTAAAAAAGTAAGGATTGTATAAGGATGTATAAGGATTATCCTTCAAAACTTTAAATAAAAATATTAAATTCTTTTTTGTTTTGAGATATGTGTTTACCTTTTATTAATAATTTTATTACATTTAGACTAAATTATACAAATACTGAAGAATTTAGAAGAAAATATAAAATGTGGTATATAGATATTATTATTTTTTATTGGCCAAGATATTCAGTGTCTTTTAAGGAGAGAAATATATGCAAACCTATATTTTATGTTTTCTAAAGACTAAACCTGTTAGACTTTGTGTTAAAAATAGATTATTCGCGTGTTTTGATGAAAAGAGAGGCATTTTCCCCGATATGCAGTTTATACCTGCATTTTTTATCTAATCAGGCAAACAATTTTAATTAATTCAGATAGTCGCCTCTGTGGTGTCTGTGCCCTTTAGGGACTCTTTCATTATGGATGCAAATGTGTTCCTAAAATAATGAGAATGTCATTATCCTGCTTGATTCATTTAGGTGGTCAGAAAGAGAACAGAAAAATCATTTGATGGTGAGGTAATTCTTTTAATACACTGTAATGGCATTAACTTTGGTATTTCTGTGCCTAATTTTCTTGATCATTCTCAAACAATGCTCCCCTGTGCAAGAGAGTCAAGGTGATGAGGGCAGGGATGCCAAGAAAAGATGGATTCAAAATCTTTATATCTTATACTGTCAAAACCTAGATTGGTGCTTCTTTTTAATGCATTTAATAGAGAATAAGTAGCTGTCAGTCTAAGCATGTAAGTTGCATAATGTGTAAAAGAATAGTATAAGAAATTAGCAAGCATTTTAATAAAACATTTGCTTTTAAAATTTTAATCAGGTTTATAATTATGAAATTTGGTTCACCCTCTTGCCATTATTCTTAGAAAAAGACACCCACAATGTAGATGAGTAGTGTCTAGTATGCCAACTCCACTCAAAAATCTGTCCCACTAACTCTGAGAATTGGAAGAAAATTTGTCACATAACAGACCTTCATCATGCAAAGTTACTCCAATATAATGCTCATACCTCATTTATACATTCATTTATTCACTAAAATTTCCTTGTGTGCCTATCATGTGTCAGAGGGAAAAACAAATGTAGAAACAGTCAAATAGAGTTTACATCATTATTATTTATGTATTTATTTATTTTTTACATGTGAATCACCCAATAATGAGTGTTTGAAAAAAGAAATCCAAGAATTTAAGCGTAAGAAGCAGAGTATGCAAAGTACAGAGCCTAAAAAGGGTATCATCCATTTGGGGAATTGTTACTAGATTATTGAAACCTAGATATCAATTGGAGATGCTGCTGCTGAGATAGATGTTATGGTGTTCCTTGTATGCAGAGCTTTGATTATTTTCTACAGCAACAGGAAGACATTAAATGTTGAAAATTTTACTGTGACATAAGTTTCAATGGAGCAAGCAACCATTTCCCCAACTGCTGTCTCCTCAACACACCTAATATAATCATTGGCCTTAAGCATGCCCCAAACTAAACACATCATCTAATTCCAAACACTCTATCCTGTATCCCTGACCTCATCAAACCATACCTGAATTGCTTCAGTGGGTGTTACTTGGTCGCCAAGACTCTAGTCTTGAGAACAGCCAACTATTCTTCATGCTACAGTTAGACTAGTTTTCCTAAAGCACTATGGCTTCATAGCTCATTAGTATCCTTCACATCAAATCTGAAAGTCTTTATGTTTCAGGAACCTTCACAATCTGCCCCTGTTTAAGTTTTCAAGCCTCATCTGCTGTCATTCTCCCATAGATTCTATGTTGCAACCACCCAAGTGTCTCAAATTTTCTTAAGCACCATTTGCTTTGTTACCCCTCCATGCCTTATGTGTACATGTGGTGTTTATTCCCTGGTGAATCCTCTCTCTTCAGGGAAAACTCTTTTCTTCCAAGGCTCAGCTCAAATATTTTCAACTACATAAAATTTTTTTCTGACATCCAAAGGCAGAACTTATCTCTCTGTAGTCTCAGTCCCAACATATTTAGATTTTTTCCTTAATTATAGTGTTGCCATATTATATTGACGTTAATACATCTGTCTCTTTCAACCAGGGTTCAAAATTCAAGGATACAGACTTCATCCACTCTCCTGTTCACATTCTTGATTTAGTACCTAGCTCCTACTTGGTGCTGAAAACATGTGAACAAAATATATAGAACATATAAATAAATCTTTACCTTTATTTTCAGCTGCTGTTTTAAAAAATAATGTTAAATATTATTACAGATGAATATTATTATTACAGATGTATAAACAGGCTCAAAGATTGTATTTGATTTGTCCTCTGTTACATTGCTAATAATTGACTAGGAATTAAAATCAGGCCTTCTGATAACAAATCCTAAGTTTTTCAATTATTTATTTATTTATTTATAGAGAAAGAGAATGAGAGGGAGAGAGCATGAGCGGGGAGGTGAGGGGGCAGAGAGACAGGGAAAGAGAGAATCTCAAGCAGGCTTCCATAGAGGCCAATCCAGGACTTAATCTCATGACATGTGAGATCATGACCTGGGCCAAAATCAAGAGTCAGATGCTCAACTGATGGAGCCACCCAGGTGCCCCAAGTTTTTTAAATCTTGATACTATTTTCTTTGTAAACTAGCAATGTTCACCATACCTACAATGTTTATTTTATATACGCACTTATATTTAAAAGAGATAATTTCATTATTTTCTTTTTCAATAGGTCAGAATTAAACTGAATTAAGACTATATTCCTATTTGAGGATATCACTTTTTGATCAAAGGTATGATATCCTCAAATTGCTTGTAGTTAGTCTATATCTTCTTGTCAAATGTATTGAGGTACTAAGAATGTGAAAATATAAAAGTTAAAAATTGTTTCTTTTCCAAATGTGTTCTTATTTGATAATTTCAAATCATGAAAGGAACCTTGTGATAGGATATCATCACTGTCCATCTTCAGACACCAGCAAGGTTATAAAAAGGGTCAGAATCCATCTCTTGTTTGAAATAGTTAACACAGTCATGCTCACTGCATTTGGCTTGGGATTATGGGATGACATTTTTTTGGTCTGTTCCTTCAGTTTGATGGGTTTCAGATTCTAAGAAAAAGAAACATTTGAAGCACACACACAAAAAGTCAGTGCTGACAATATGTCTCTGTTGCTTAATGATACTTTGCCTCGAAGGAAAAGGAAACGGCAGTAAATAACTTTTGACTGATCTCTGTTGATATCCGGACACCTCGCTGCATTTATAAAAATCAATGAACTCGGGGCGCCTGGGTGGCGCAGTCGGTTAAGCGTCCGACTTCAGCCAGGTCACGATCTCGCGGTCCGTAAGTTCGAGCCCCGCGTCGGGCTCTGGGCTGATGGCTCAGAGCCTGGAGCCTGTTTCCGATTCTGTGTCTCCCTCTCTCTCTGCCCCTCCCCCGTTCATGCTCTGTCTCTCTCTGTCCCAAAAATAAAATAAAACGTTGAAAAAAAAAAATTAAAAATCAATGAACTCTAACATACAAGAAGGGAAACTCCCCCAGTTTGAGCAGTAACATAACACATACCGTAGAATTGGTGGCCTGACATAGTAGTTTCTGAGATGTTAACCTGTGAAGATTTAACATGTTGCCCAATTCTTCTCATATTTTACATGTATAAAAGTTTTAAGCATGGATTTAAAAAGTTTTGCAGAGCAAGTTGAATCTTCAGTCTATAAATAAAGAAAAAAAGAAGAAGAAGAACTGAATAAGAATCCAGTAGAAAATGTGCCAGAAAAGATGACTTACTTGTTGCAGCAGAAAATAAAGAAAATTCTAATTGTTAAGTCAACGTGATGGGAACCTTAGTGAATATTTTAACTAAGGTCACAAAATTTTTGAAGATGACTTTGCATATCTCTGTTCTATCCTTTCTTTGGCTTATGCCATTGGTAGTAGTTTTAACCATTAGTATCATAAAATATTATATTAAAATTTGAAACTACACATTTCCCAACAGAGATAAATTGTGGCTAAAAGTATTTGATCTTCCAGTAACTTTTTTATTGTCCTCAGAATTTGCAAGCAAGGGGATAAAGTTAAGTAAAGTTGGTCTGCTGCAATGTACTGATAAAAAGTAATGTAGTGATGATAAAACAAATAACATGGCCATGGTAAATAACATCTCCTAGGGAAAAAAACACTGATTGAAATGAACAATTCCATGATTATGGGCATGGTACTCATAACTCCATTTCTTTTTGTGATAACAGTTTAAAAAAAATATCTATTAAAGCCAAACTAATAAAACAACACAGGATTACAGAACCTTAACATTTGCCAAAAAATATTTTAATCAAAACTTCCTAAGAACATGACGAATTAAAATGCATATGTTTGCAATTTTTTTCTTTTCAAGAGCACAGTGGTGAAGTGATTTTCAGAAAGGTTTTAGCTAAGGAAAAATATAAAGTGACAGAAAATTCAAACAAAGAACCACTTCAATTTCACCTGCCATTTCCAAACTTTTTTTTGGGCTCTAAGAGCCTATTGATCTGACATTCATCTGCATCAAATTCCAGTTGTTGCAGGACTTTGACTTTGTTACTGAACTTGCCCACTTGGCAAGTGTCTAAAATACAGCTCTGCTAATGCAATTGCTGATGAACCATTCTTGTTCTATCTACTGGCCGTGGTGTATTAGGATCTGCTAAAATGAAATATGAGGGAAAATGCAAATGCAGAGAACCATATGGTATCGAATATACATAATACCCATGTGAATATTGTATTGACCTTCTTTTGGGTCAATACTTTTTTCTTTTCTTTGACAGTCTGAAGTAGCTGATTCAATTGGTAGAATTGATAGTGTAGTAACTGGAAGAAATGAGGCCAATACAGTAGTTGTATTTTACCTGCTATTTTTAGTTCTATTAAAAATAAAACAAAATTGGGGTGCCTGGATGTCTCAGTTGGTTAAGCGTCCAAGTTCGGCTCTGGTTGTGATCTCACAGTTTGTGGGTTTGAGCCCCACATTGGGCTCTGCTGTCAGCAAAGATCTTGCTTTGGATCCTCTATTCCCCTCTCTCTCTGCCCCTCCCCCACTTATTCTTTGTCTCTCAAAATAAATAAAACCCTAGAGGAGAAAACAGGCAACTTTGACCTCAGCTGCAGTAATTTCTTGCTCAACACGTCTCCAAAGGCAAGGGAACAAAAAGCAAAAATGAACTGTTGGGACCTCCTCAAGATAAAAAGCTTCTGCACTGCCAAGGAAACAATCAACAAAACTAAAAGGCACCTGGCGGAATGGGAGAAGATATTTGCAAATGACATATCAGATAAAGGGTTGGTATCCAAAATCTATAAATAACTCACCAGACTCAACACCCAAAAACAAATAATCCAGTGAAGAAATGGGCAGAAGACATGAATATATACTTTTCCAAATAAGACATCCAGATGGCTAACGGACACATGAAAAGATGCTCAACATCGCTTATCATCAGGGACATACGAATCAAAACCGCACTGAGATGCCACCACACACCAGTCAGAGTAGCTAAAATAAACTACCCAGGAAACAACAGATGCTAGTGAGGATGTGGAGAAATGGGAACCCTCTTGCACTGTTGTTAGGAATGCAAACTGGTACAGTCCCTCTGGAAAACAGTGTGGAGATTCCTTAAAAAATTAAAAATAGAACTACCCTACCACCCAGCAATAGCACTACTAGGAATTTATTGAAAGGATATGGGACTGCTGATTCATAGAGGCACATGTACCCCAATGTTTATAGCAGCACTATCAACAATAGACAAATTATGGAAAGAGTCCAAATGTCCATCAACTGCTGAATGGATAAAGAAGATGTGGTTTATATATACAATGGAATACTACTTGGCAATGAGAAAGAATGAACTCCTTCCATTTTCAGCAATGTGGATGGAACTGGAGGGTATTATGCTAAGTGAAATAAGTAAGTCAGAGAAAGACAAATATCATATGTTTTCACTCATATGTGGAACTTGAGAAACTTAACAGAAGACCATGTGGAAGGGAAAGGGAAAAAACAGTTTCAAACAGAGAGGGAGGCAAGCCATAAGAGACTCTTAAATACAGAGAACAAACTGAGGGTTGATGGGAGGGAGGGGAAAATGGGTGATGGGCATTGAGGAGGGCACCTATTGGGATCAGCACTGGGTGTTGTATGTAAGCAATGAATCACAGAATCTACCCCTAAAACAAAGAGCACACTGTATACACTGTATGCTAGCCAACTTGATGATAAATTATATTAAAAAAACCCAAAAAACCCTACCACCTACATAAACGCATACATACATACATAAACAAACAAACTTAAAAAAATAAAACAAAATAAATTATTTTGTTTTCTGGCACAATGTGAATGAATGAAGTTTAAATAAATCCTAATAGGCTATGTTATGGAAAACACATTGGGAATAAACAGGTAAATATGCTTACATTCCTTGCAGAGCTATAGTATTACCTGTTAGCACAAATAATTGCCTCACCTGTCCTAAACTTAGAGCAGATACCTCTTCACTAGCTACTTGGGAAAAAAGACAAAAGCAAACCAAAAGGAAATGACCAGGAAAGGGAACCCTTTGGGCAACATCTAACATTGCAACAGGCAGATGCAAGAGTTGCCAACCTTTTAAAAAATATCACGTCTAAATATTCAGAGCACTATCACCTCTGTCACCTGTGTCCTTAGACTTGACCCATCAGTACTTTTGCTCCTTAGAATGTAATGGGGAAAGAGAGTTTAAATGAACAATCCCTGGAAGTAAGAGTGAGCCACAACATTGACCTCTTTTGGCATAACCTGGGTTTTCATTTGCTTCTAACTAAGCTGTAAATCCTTTGTTCTTAATTTATAGATTTGAAATTCATGAGCTTTGTAACATCTCCACATCAGGACAAATAACCCCCTACTGTTGAAATCACTTGCATAATTTATATCTTTTAAAATTGGAATAGCATCATTGCTTACTTTGCAATTACCCTGTAGTCAAGCCTATCACCTCATTGAAAGGTCTTCATTTTTTCTTGATTCTTAAGCATTTCTACACTTCTAATGAGTTTATTTGAATACCTTGGCAGTCTAGTCTTTTCTACATGATAGTTTAGAAGTATAACTATATCCAGGTAATGTCTGCAAATGTCACTTATATTATTGGTTTATGTTTTAAAAATCAGCTAATGACATTTCAAAACAAATATTATCAATACTTCATAGGAAATCACTATTTAATCCTGAGTTTGTCATTCTATATTTCCAAAATGCCTTGTATGCATTTCTAAAAATTGTCATATTATTAAAATTTCTCACTTTGAATTTCTAATACCATGAGCTCTTTGAAGGATTGGATATATCTTATTTACTTGTCCATTCCCAATGTGTAGTATATTACTTCAATGTACTGTTTACTTAATAAATGCTTGTTGGTTCATTAGCAAATTTTGGCATGCCAAAGCAGATAGTTATTATTTAATACATAAAGAAGGGATGATGCTATTTCAGAGTCTATTTAGATCTACCTTAGTAACTTTCACCAGCATATAACATCTCTGAAAGGTGAACATCTGACCTCTTCTTAAAGCTAACATTGAGTGGCAGTTCACTCAAAATTGACTCTACTCTGATTAGATCTTTATTTCTTTTAACAAGACTGTTTTCTATCCTTTGGAATAATATAGAATGAGTCTAAACTATTCCTTACTCAAGAGTCCTTCAAATATTTGAAGACAGCCATAATTCCTCCTTTACCTCTTCTTTAAACATCTTCAGGGTTTTTTCCTACTATAGAAAATGACTTCTAGACCCCTCATCTTCCTGTCTACCTTCTTTCTTCAGTGATTAATCAATTAATTTAAGAAAAAAAATTAGAAAATAGAAAGAAATGTGAAATTTGCAATGGTCGTTATACACTTTCTGCATTTCTTTTCCATTTAAAACTATGTTTACAAAAATGAAAATTTTCTGCCTCTAATCTCAACCTTTCAGATATTTAATAGTTGACAATTTGAGTTGGATTTTTCTGTAATATCATCATGCTGAAATATGCACACACACGTGTGCATGCACACACACACACACACACACACACAAACACACAGAACACAATTTAGACTTTTGTTTTATTTCAAAGAAAAAGAGCTTGTTATAAAATTGCTGTGTCATTTTTTCCCCCATGAAAACATCATCACTCATGGCTCTCTTTTGGTTACACTCTAATCTGTCAGTGAATCTCTTGGAATGTTGCATTCAGGACCAAATATAAATTCAGATGTAATTAACTTTTATTAAGCTTTGCTACATACCAGGCACTGCACTTGGTAATGAAAATGTTATCCCACTTTAATTTTCCACACAGTGTATGAGGTAGTTAGCATTCCAATTTTACATATAAAGAACTATTATTCAATTAAATTGCTCAAGATCACTCATAGAAAGTCAATAGCAGAGTTATATATCTATTTCCTTATTTATGCCCCAACTTGATTCAGAAAGTATTTCAGACATTTTTTCACGATACACAAATGCAACCATATAGCTTAAATATGAAAAAAAATGGAAAAAACCCACAAGAAAAATAATCAAGACTGACAATATAAAATTAAACAAAGAATGAGGCTAGTTTAAAAAACATAACATACTATAAACAGCCAAAAATTTGGTACAGATATTCTCATTGGGCAATGAGACCATGGACAGTTATTAGGTTCATAAAGATGATAAGATGAAAAAAAGCTTTTTTTAAAGATACAGCTAGAATTCTTCTGCACCCTTAGAAAAAGGACTCATTTTCACATTTCTAATGTGGAAACGAATACTTCCATAAAAGATATAATGATAAATTTCATAGGGTTTTATTTTGTTTTATTTTTTATTCTTTGAGAGAGAGAGAGAGAAAGAGTGAGTGGGGGAGAGGGGCAGAAGGAAAGAGAGAGACAGAGACAGATACAGAAACATAGACAATCTTAAGCACACTCCATGGTCAGTGGGGAGCCTCACCTGGGGCTCGATCTCAACCCTGGGATCATGACCTGAGCTGGAATCAGATTGGACACTCAACCAACTGAACTACCCAGGCATCCCCACAAGGTTTTTATTTATATTGCCTCTTGATATAGTAAATGTCTTAACACCAAAGTCTAGAACAGTAAAAGCAATTTTCTAGAAAACAAGGAATTTTATGTTTGGATACCTGGAGCTCTGTTTCTTTGTTGGTTTCTCTACTAGATCTATCATAGGGTTTAGAATATCCAGGGAAATAAATTGATTACAAGTCTTCTTAGTAATCCTGTCTGTCTGTTGGCCTAACTACTCTATCTATACCTATATCTATATCTATCTATGTGATCTATAACCAGCATCTGTATTGCAGCTATCTGAGAAAATTCAGCCAGGGTCCTTGCTCGTGATGCATCTGCTCAGACCTGCATGATTTGATTAAGAAATGCAACATCAATATGTGCCTAGTGTTTCCATCAGTACTGGAAGAATACAGGCTTCATTAAGTTACTAAGTGAACTTTCTTTAATGGGTCATCCAAGACATCTGTGTGACCGCAGAAACTATGCTAGCTCTTTCTACATAAAATAAAATAAAATAAAATAGGGGCGCCTGGGTGGCGCAGTCGGTTAAGCGTCCGACTTCAGCCAGGTCACGATCTCGCGGTCCGTGAGTTCGAGCCCCGCGTCAGGCTCTGGGCTGATGGAGCCTGTTTCCGATTCTGTGTCTCCCTCTCTCTCTGCCCCTCCCCCGTTCATGCTCTGTCTCTCTCTGTCCGAAAAATAAATAAACGTTGAAAAAAAAAATTAAAAAAAAATAATAAAATAAAATAAAATCTTCAAAAATTATAATTGAACTTTAGATAATCATTGATAATCATAAGGTAATGGTCAAATTATTGTCATTATAAGAACAGCTATTATCTTTGGGAGTTAATGCAGGCCAAAGGCCAGGGGTAGAATTGTGATAAATCTGATCTCATTCCAACTACAATGCTCTTTCTAGGTTGTCTATAAATGTAAATTTTCTGACAGAGTATGGAGGGATAATCATTTGAATTAATCAGGCAATTATGCCTCAATCAATACTAAGTTTATCATGAGTGGCTAAATATGCTCAACCTAAATTACTTCTCCCCCATTTTATTTCTACTACTTCTCCCAAAGCTTATCCTCCAAGAAAAAAAAATCCAACATTGGTTTCCACTGCAAATTCTTAGAGGCCAGGAAACAAACATAGTAAGTCATCATAACATGTTGTAAGAGGTGGGCATCCCTGGGACCACACACCTACACAAAGGAGTATGTCCTGAGGGAGTGGAAAATGAACCGCTGCTGTCATTCTGCTGCCTAATGCCCTTTTACCAGGAGTATCATTGCTGGGCTTGCTGCGAAGTCAGAACGCATAAGATTTCCTACATTAAGAATCTCTGTCAGTGACAGCAGCAGCAGGGAATGTCATGTAAGCCAGTCCTTCTCTGTGAGTGGAATGGCATGCTTATATTGATGGCAGCTCCAAATGCTGCCAATAGCTGTTGTTCTTGGAGAGAAATGGTGAGAATGGTTTAGTCTAGAATTCTTTTCTCCCTTGGCAGACAACAGCCGAGCTGCTCATCTCCGTCAGCAGCTTGAGCACAGAGACTGGAAAGGCAGGAGATCTGAAATGAGATAAGAATCAAGCTTACCCTGGAACTTGCCTGAAATGGGAGGACTCAGTGGTGTTTATCAGGGCTAGAGAGCTGGAGAGGTTTTGTCTCTATAGGTAGGCATTTGCAGGGGGGCATGGTCAGCAGGGAAATAGACAAAAATATGTAGTTACCAAGACAGGCTGAACTAAGCACCTAAGCCAGATTCCAGACATCATTTGTAGAATGTGGCCTTTTAGATCAGGAATCCCTACAAATAAAGGCAGACAAGGTCAAACTTGTTCTACTTTCAAACCATTGAAATTTGAAGTCAAATTAGTCTTTATCGATGAAACAGAAATATTGAAAATAAATTTTTTAAAAGTTCGAAGCTTTGGTTTGTTTATATTCAACCTCACAGGCTATGGGAACTATGAAAAAAAATAAATGAAATTATTTGGGTATTTGATGCTAAATCAACTCCTTTAGATTTTTGTTGGTTTTTAAAATATTCATAGACAAAAATGCTCCAATTGATCTAATCAGATGAAAGTAAATTGCTATGTAGTAATGACAGAAGATTTGGGTCCTAATTCTGTTTAGAAGCAGTTTCTAATCTGTATTCTGAGAGAATAGGTTTTATAACTATGGACAAGGCACATTACTTTTATCTCAGCTTTCTCATTCTTCAAATGAAAGTTAGTGTTAGTCTGCTTCCCAGGGCTCTTCTAGGAGCATAAGTGTATAATTCTAATATTTAAGGAGCAACATTTTTTTTTAAATAGAGATTTATTTCTACATACATACTCAACTTTGTATCTCAAAGAAAGGTTGATTTTTCCTCAGATCCCTCAGTCAGCTGGGATTACTGATTTCCAGTAACATTTCCTAACAGGGAACCTGACTTGTTGAGCCTTAAGAAATCAAGAAAATGTTGACATTATTTTAATCTCCCTACTCTGAACACCCCTGCAAAAGTATCTTGATTTACTATATGGCTCTTTCCTCATCATGCTTTCTTATATTTTCATCTCCAAAGGTACAAAAGTCATTTGAAATATATTGCCTACATAATAAGAAAAATGAGAAACTAGACATAATTAATAATTTTTATTGAACATTTTGTTTTCTATGCACATTAACACCCATGATGATGCTCATTTTTCTCTTTATTGTCCAGCTACTGAAAGACAGACATTTTACAACTCTCTGCCTGCCTTAGGATGTCTTAGATATTTACAATATAGGAAAGACTATAATTTTCTTGCACTCAAAAACTGCTGCTATTTTCCCCCTTAGAGAACAATATTGATGCCCAAACTGAACAATTCATGTCTCATATCTAAGTAGTCTGAATAAAGTTAGCAATATATAACTTATAAAAATAGACATCTGTGAAAATATTTTGCAAGTTGGGAGATTCTTATGTTTAATTAATGAATTTTTGTCTTAAACTACAATCTCAGTGTGTTTGAAATATAGAAATTATTCAGATTGTCCCTGTGTTGACCTTGGCTTTGTGCAAAAAGTTGCTTGTAAATGACGCAATAAGGAAAATACTTTACAATAGGTGAGAGTTAATAATTAAATTTTAAAGGAGAAATAAGCATGTTTTAGTAACTTACAATGCATATTTTTAGATATTTTAAAGGTAGATAATTATGTAGAAAGTTGACCAGAAGAAATGTCAATTTTAAGGTAATGGATCCTAACTATAAAATATTAGAGCTTTTTCCTATGAATGAACCATATTAATGTAATAAAAAAAATCAAAGGTTATATTGACTAAAAGATATTCTTTTTTTTTTTTAATTTTTTTTTCAACGTTTATTTATTTTTGGGACAGAGAGAGACAGAGCATGAACGGGGGAGGGGCAGAGAGAGAGGGACACACAGAATCGGAAACAGGCTCCAGGCTCTGAGCCATCAGCCCAGAGCCCGATGCGGGGCTCGAACTCCCAGACCAGGAGATCGTGACCTGGCTGAAGTCGGACGCTTAACCGACTGGCCACCCAGGCGCCCCGACTAAAAGATATTCTTAAATAAACTTCATGGATAGTATGTCAGAAATGCACACACACTGATGTTTGGTTCCCTTTCAAGGGTTTTATACTAACATGAGAAAGATGTAAAAACCACTGATTATAGAGAGAAAGGACAGGAAAAACTAAATGCTAAGAAGAGATACAAGTAATGATTGAAATTTAAAGGAAGATGAGTATTCTTTTAATTAGAGTAAGCCTCAAGGGAAGAGGGGTTCCTGTGAGTTAACCCTTTAAAGAAAAGTAAGATTTTGATAGGCAGAGAGGCTGGCTGTTGTATTTCACATAGAAACAATAGAGCTCAGAGGTATGTGAGTGCATGACATATCTGGAGAATAAGTTAGATGTAAATGGTCACTGATCCAGATGAGTACGATTAGATGCAATGAGAGATAGCCACCAGGAAATTAATTATGATAAAATCATGGGAAGTGTTAAGCACCATCAAAATATTGAAAGTTTATTCTTTAATAAAAGAGACAAATTAAAGTTTTTCCAAAGGGGAATGTTGTGATTCAACCTTTATTTTGGAAAAATAATATAGCGGCAGTTTATACAAGTATTTAAGAAAGTAAATCCAATGACAAATTTCAAAAGGTTGAATAAGTATTAGAACATCAGATTAATTTTTATATTAAATATCTACATATTTATTTTTAACTTACTTTTTATAATTTTAATAACTTATTGACACTTTAAAAATCTGTGTTTTTATTTAGGAAAATATATGAAAATATTTCTTGGGAAACTGAACACTGACTTAAAAATATGTACAAGAAAGGTCTAATGCTACAAAAGCAATGCTAGGTTACTACAAGTCAAGTCCATTACATTAAAAACAAAATACCATTAAAACAAAATAAGGCCAGGTTTATTGCAAACAAAATATGGTTTTAAAGTGTTGGAGATCTGTGAAAGCAGAGAGGATTAAATGAAAGGAGAATCCAGTCCTTTCCTTCTCTAGGGTCATTTCTGGATTCCAGTAGGGTTGACAAGTGAGCTTGCCCATAGAGAGGAATGTTCCTGGGGGAAAAGAAACTGGCATTGTTTCTGCTATTTGCTGAGCACATATGCACAATTTTGGATCCCTAAACAAGACCAAATTTTTCCCGTGATGCATTTCCTGAAATCTGTGTCATGGAGGATGTAGGGGGCTTCTAGAAGATGGACTTGAAATTTTGCATGGTCTCCCATTATTAGGAAACCAAGTCCCACTTTAGGAATGGTGCCTGTCTCAAACACATGGCTAGTAACCTCTTCAGAATATTTACACTTTAAAGCAGTAAGGTGAGCCAAAGAGCAAAGCTCAAAACCTTGGAAGGAAAGATTAAATCTCTTCCAAACATCGTCTTGAGGAATTAAAAATACCCAGTTTCTTATTAAAAGCATGGGAAGGAAATGCCTGAGATACAGGGAAGAACCAGAAGCCTACCGGGTTTGACTCCTAGATGCTTATCCAGTGTAACTAACAGAGGAAAATAAAAGCCCGGGTTGGTTCCTGTTTTTGGCAACTGTGAATTAAATTACTATGAATAATTGCAGATGTGTCTTTGTGTGGACATGATTTTTCACTTTTGAAGAAACGTCTAGGAGTGAGACTGATGGGCCATTCAGTAAGTGTCAAAGTTAATAAGAAGTTCCAAATTGTTTTCCAAAGCACCTATACCACTTTGCATTTATGTTAGTAATATATGAAATTTCTAGCTCTTCTTCATCCATGTAACAACTTGATGTTATCAGTCTTTTCAATGTTATTCATTCTCATGGGTGTATCTTGGAATCTCCTTGTGGTTTTAGTTTGGATTTCTCTAATAATTAATGATGTTGAGTATGTTGTTATGCTGTTATATGCCATTTTAAGATGTCTTTTATGAAGTGTATTTTTAAAACTATTGTAATTTTTTGATTATTTATCTTTTAATTGTTGAGTTGTAGGATTTCATATATTCTGAGCACTATTCCTTTATCAGACAATATACAGCAAATAGAGCAATATTGCCCCGCCCCCCCCATCTGTGGACTGCCTTTTCATTTTCTTAACAGTCTTTCATAAAATCAGAAATTTAAAATTTTTTATTAACTCCAGATAACTCATTTTTACTATGGTGGTTCATGCTTTTTGTGACCTATATGAGTAATCTAAATGAGACATCCTTAGGAGTGTGAAAAGTCAATGCAAATGGGAGAAAATACTTGTAATACATCTTCCCAAAACATGACTCATATTCAGAATACCTGAAGTACTCCTACTAATCAGTGAGAAAAAGACAACACAGTAGAAAGCATGGTAAAAAATATGAACAGTTATTAAAAAGTGATAGCCAAATGGCCGATACACACGTGAAGAGATGCTCAATTTCATTAGTCATCAGGGAAATGTAAATTAAAACCACAATTAGATGCTGCTACATAATTCCCAGAATGGCTGAACTGCAAACAAAACAAAATAAAAAACAATCAAAAACATACCTAGTTTTAGCAAGGATCTAAAGCATATAAATGTATATATGGTATGATATAAATTGGTAAGAAGCCTTTAGAAAACATTTTGACAGTAAGTACTAAGGCTGAGCATGTATAGACTCTTTAATCTATCAGTGAATGTCCAACAGAAATATGTGTAGTTGAATGTTCATATTAGTGTTATTTAAAATAGCCCGAACTGAAAATTATCTCAATATCCATTATTCTGATATGGAAAAATAAAATGGGCTACAATCATATAATAATGAAAATGAGCAATTTGCAAATATAATACGTATAAATCTCACAAATATAGTGGTGATTGCAAGAGGCCAGGCACAAAGAGTGTAGATGCTATGATTCTATTTACATTAAGAATAAAAACAGGAAAACCAATCTAAGCTGTTAGAAGTCAGGACGGTGTGAGAGCTCAGTGTGTGGGTGGGTGCTGTGAACATGAGGTAAGTTGCAGAAATGTAACCAACATCAGGAGCATGGTATGTGAATTTATTAGTATGCATAGTTTTCAGTAAAAAATAAAAATAACTTAAAGAATAAATAAAAATAAGGGTTACTTAAAATGTTTCTTTTTGAAAATAAAACAGGAGAAAAGATAAAGATCCTGAAACATTTACCTCACTGTTAATCTTCTGAATTTAAATTTGATAACAATTCAATATTTAAGTCAAACAAAGAAATCATTACCATTGAAATAAATAGTAATAATTATTATTTACTGAAATATTTAAATACATAAATTCTTTAAAATCTTAACGAAATATCTTTATTTTTATCTTAAAATACAATAGACCAATATTACTTAAAAGCTCTACATCTTAATCATTTCTTTTTCTTGATCCTATATTATTATTATTGTTAGAAAAGATACAAATGAATAAAATTTTCTTCTACCACAATAAGATACAAAAAGAAACCCCTGGGACTTTAGAAAAAAATCATATTTTATTTCTTCTTCCTTCTCTCACTAATTTTTTATACTATCGGGAATCAGGAGGCAATTGCAAAGATAGTGTTACCATCTATCTGGCCAAAATAACATTCCATCTCCATCTCCATCGAAAACTTTTAGTTTTGTCCTTTAAACTTTACCTTATTTTTACTCTATACTACTTATCACAGCTTGGATTTATTCATTGTTTCTGTTTATTTATTTTTTTATTGTCTGTTTACTGGGATCCCAGAATTAGTTACATGAATTCAGGGGCTTTGTTTTGTTCAATGTAGTATTTTAATATCAAAGGATACTACCTGTATTAATGACTGACTCAATAAGTATTTGTTGAATAAAAGAAAAATATTATAATATTAATCCAAAATAATGAATTGAAAACTTGAAATTTTCCCCCTCTTTTTTTCTTTTAGTGTTGTCCTACTGGTGACAATTATATTAAGATCTATCTAATATTTTACCAGAAAATGTGGGCAGAAGTTATTCCATAACTTAAAAGAAGCATAAAACTACAATTCATTTTTATTAAATTTATTAAAAATTTTATTAAATTTATTTTTATAAATAATATCTATTTTATAAATAATTTTTATAAATAATATAATATATATAAATATATATAAGTATATAATAACATATAACATATATAAATATAAATACACTTAATATATGAATATAACATATTATAAATATAATATATATTATATCATGTAATATATATGTATATCACAATATATAATTTATATAATATATGTTATATAGAAATAATTTCATAAATATTTTATAAATTATTTATAAATATAAATATTTTATTCTTATTAATTTATTTATTAAAATTTATTTAACATTTTCATTATTAGTATTTTAAAATATGTATGGTTTTATTCTAAAGAATACATTTGGTTAGCTATGATTAAAACATAAGTTCCAAATGTGTTTGGTCTCCTTAGTTTGGGGAAAAATTTCTGGAATGATGTTTTGTCTTGTTCTGCCTGAAAAATAATTGTGCCTAAAAATTATTTATTTGCATACTGAACATAATGATGCTTTTCAGATTGGCTACTTTACTTCTAAAGTGACAGAGTGCTAGACACTGCCTTGTACCGTGTTTCATGTTGCTCATAGTAACTTGTATTTGATTGTTAGAGTAAGGCAAAATAACAGTAAGTCAAGAACTTTTTGTATTGGAAAAAAAAAATGAACCCTGGAATTTCACAAAAGGTGATGATTTCTTAAGAACTTGATGTGATTAAAATAGATGATTGAATATGCCTTTGGGAATAAAGTGGGTGGTTGTGTTAAATAATCTTTTGAATGTCATTTAAAAGTTAAAAGGCACTGATGTTTTATAAAAGATATGATTTTTGAGGACAGTGATATAACTTGTGAGAATGCAGTTCTCAAACCTTTTGAAGATTTGCTACCCATTTGAAGGGGTCAGACTATTACACAACATACCAATGAAATAATAGAATAAAAAGTGCTTTGAAATTTGTGTGTATATGCCATGATATAAATTGATCCAATAAACTAAGCATGATATTTGGATTCATCTATAACTATAGCATAGTTCAATAATTGAATCTGGTCAAAATCCATGTTCCTAAAGAAAGGATAAATAAAAATCATTAAAACTATTTAGTCAAGGAATGTGTAATACAATCTAGAAACATTAAAAAATCGTTTAAAGGATAATATATTCATTCTAAATATTGATTTTTTTTTAACTGCACAACAATATTCCCTAGATTGGCTGGATATCTGAGGACTTACTGAGTACAGAAAGTTTTTACGATCACCAAAATGGTAGGTTTTCCCGTCAGTTCTACCTGGAGTTACTTTCCAGGCTCTCTCTTACTAGATTATTATAAGATTGAAACATTCATAAAGTGTGTGTTAAAATAGAAAGCCCTCCCCACAAAAAAGTCCTTATGGTTAACCAAGGGACAGGGATGTGGGCAAACATTAGGTTGCAGAAATATATGTCTTACCCCTTCCTCTGGATTTGGTGGCTAAATGCCTTTGCCAGGAGATAACTGCTCACCAATGGTTTATGAGTTGAAGATGCTAATTGAAGGAAGTTAAAAATATTGTTAATGTGCTATATACATTTTGTGGTAATCAGAGAGCCAACACTTTGATCTCCTTTCAGGAGAACTTGCCATCAGGCTGTAAGGAGTGTAGTAGTTACTACCATTCCAGCTCATAGAACCTTTAGGATGCAGTACAGCTTCCTGATGGTGCTAAGGTGTTTCTGGTCAGCCCACAGCCAATAACTGAGCATGATAGTGGTAAATGGGCCAGCTCATTCAACCCAGTGCAGGACATCTCTCCAACTGACAATCTTGACTGCTCCCAACTAGACTGGCCAAGATTTAGTCAGGGCTGCATAGAGATGCCCCCGTCCAATCCTTCTTTCTTCCCCCCTATTTTTGGAAGTATCAGATCTACAACATGATCTGAAGACTTTCCTTACCTATTCCTACTCCCTCTCACAGTTTTTTTTTCCCCCTGGGTATTTCCTCTCCCAATAAACCTCTTGCACTCTTCATCCCATCATCTCTTTCTTGTTTACACACACACACACACACACACACACACCCCTATATATGTACACATACATATATAGGTGTGTGTATTTATAGATATGTTCTATGTTTAGCTTAAATATATATATACACATATATATGCATGTGTGCGTGTGTGTGTATATATATATATATATATATACACATATACATATACACATAATTTTGCATTCATACAATTTTCTAGTGTTCTAGTTAATTATGTCAAGATCTTAATTCCTTGAAAGCTCTGTCCTTACGTGCAAGGTTTAAGGCGGCCACCATACATATGTATTTTGGTTTAAACTTCTATGTAGTGATACAATAATCTATCTATTGAACTGTGCTAGAGCATTGTTACCACATCTAGCCTAGATCAGTGGTTATTTTTTATGGCATCAGAGCAGAATCACTTGGGTGAGGTTTTAAAACGATTGATGCCAAAGTCCCACTCCAAAGATTCTTATATAATTGGTTCAGGGTGGAGCCACGCCTTAAAAGCCATAATATAAACTTAATGTTGAGAAATTAGACCCTTTGATCTTTGTAAATTCCACATCCTGATCCTAGTCTTAGAATTTTACCATCCTTTATGAAGAAGACACACGAAAAAACAGAGCACTTGCTTCAATCTCTGCCCAAACTGCCTCTAATAAAACTCCACATTCTAAAACTAAGGCTCAATTTTAGTATTTTCAATTTGCATATTCTTGATCTGTATCAGAACTCCTAATTAATGGGAACCACAAACTCCTCCAGTGGTGGGACTGTGCCATTAATAATGCTGATCAGAAGCTAGGAAATATAACTTTTGGAGAAAATGATTTCTCTACATCATCATAGATTTTTCTTATTATTAAACAACAAAAACAACTATTTTTGTTCTTTTTACATCATTCATTATGTTGTACATAGTTCTCAGTCTTTCTGTTTCTCTATTTTTAGTTTATATTTCTGTTCCATAAGTTACCTCAAGCACTTTAAATTAAGCACATAACAAATTAAAAGACAAGGTGTAACTGCCAGCACAAATCAAGATGACCTAATCCTCAGAATCTCAGCTCAAGCCATCATTTCTAGGGAAGGCCTGGCTTAGGTTTGTCAACTACAGGTACTCACCAGTATCAGCACATTCACAGACCCACCAACACCGCAATGCTTGTGTAGTTTAATTAAAGGGAGAAATCTGTCTTAGTGTATAAGAGCTATTCATAATATTGGATGATAATGGGATGTTTATTAGCATTTCAACAATTAAAAATTATTTGCCACTTACTGTTTCTTCAAGTTTATATGCTATAATTTGCATGCTAATTTTTATACTAATAACAAGAGTTGACAAATTGCTGTTAGAATACGGAGATTATAGTGATGTTTCTCTTTTATTAATTCAATTTTATTAGACAATAATATACAGAGAAGGAATAATTTAAGAGAATGAAGCAAGTGTTTTTATAAAACATACTGCCACCGCATTTTTGCATAGTTTTGATGTAATGAAACATAGCATGAACATAAATATGAAAAATAAATGTTAGAGGAAATAAACATCTACCTCTAGCTATTACATTTCATTTGGGTGGATTAGTTGAGTATGGTATATAAACAGATACACTGTTTCCTGTCCGTAGAGATTCAATATGGTTTTCCTGCAATTTATTTTTCATTAACAGAAATACCAACTGCAGAGATTTAATTGGTCTGTTATTGAGTTAAGATCAGTAATATTTTTGTAAAATGCTACAAGTATTTTCTTTCACCTAATGAGTAAAAATACTGCTGACATATTGGTAGCTAAATTCGTTTGGCTTAGTACACCATCTGCTGTGTAAGCAATAATTTGTACTGTGATGTCTAAGTTTAGGTGTAAGATGAAAGTCACAAAAGTGGACAGAGAATGGGCCTAATTCAGAACACAGTTGTTCTATGTTTAGCTTGAACATTTTTTTAAATTTTAATTAGCTAGCCTATTTAAAACTGGAAGATTTCACATAAAATGATCCAGGGTCTGGCTTTTCTTGAAAAAGGAAAAGATTTCCAAATGCTACTCCCACATTCACCCCAGGAAGCATAGTGGAGACATGCATACCTAATTTTTTTCCAAGATAATAAAACAAGTCAATCTACATGCTAAAAGAAACAGAAAAGATTCATAGACCAGATATCTGCAAAATCCTTCCCCATGGCTATTACCAGTGGCAAAGAAGTTGCCACTTTTAATGGAAAGATTTCACTTCCCTGAAAGAAATTTTGTTTGCATGCCTTAAGTCATATATATTATAATGTCTCTTTCATTTCTCTGGAAGTTAGGAAACTCAAAGCCAACGTGAACTCCTGAAGTTTTCCCTAAATCTACTCTTTTCTAAATCTTTCTTAAACCAATAAATGGAATCTATTTTCATTTTCTTCTAGCTGTTTAAAGCAACACCCTCAAGGTCATTTGCAACCCTCTGTTTCTGTCAGGATTATGTTTTAAACTAAAACATCAGCTCACTGGCCTCTCTATTGTTGAAGAGTGGATACTGAGTGGAAGTTTTGTACGTCCCAGTAAGAAAAGCAATCCAATATAGGGGATGAAGTCTGGGGAGTAGAAATGGGATAGGCCTCTTATACCCACAAAGGTCTCTCTGTCTCATTTTAGGATAGCCACAGCTCTTGAGTGCCACTGATTGCCGGTAATGTCTGGGCTTATTGATTAGGCACTGTATAAAGGCTGGCCTGGCTGACTGGTTTCTGCTGCATCACACATCACTTCTCTTAGCTCTCCACCTGCTTTTGCTGCACTGATGAGGTGCCCAACTCAGCGTGATTATATCTGATTGTGATTTCAACCAAAGTGAGATCTATACCACAGTCAATAGGCTAGATAGCCTTGTAAGAGTAAATATAAAAGACCCGTGGAAGCTTCCCTTCTATCCCCCATCCACGTTGTCCACATTCATGTGAAATACTTCCTATACTCTTTCCAGAATTTCTTTAGTATATATTTTACTTATGTTATTGTTTGTCTTTTCCATTAGAATATAAGCCTCATTATAGTTTATCATTTCTTTTTCACTTCTATATCCTCACACCTAGAAAGAGTCTGCTTAATTATAAACACTCAAAACTGTAATCCTTTACTGGCAAAAGTACCTACATGTTACACTGTATTGAAGTAGAACAGTATAAATTAATAAAAGGTAATGAAAAGAACAAAGGAAAAATTTTTAAATGCTCGTAAATGTTTACACATTAAAAGGAAACAGTGGTATGACATTAGTTGCTGTGGCAGGCAAAATAACGACCCCACAAAAATATCCACTTCCAAATTCCTGAAACTTGTGAATGTTACCTTACATAGCGAAGGAGAAGTTAAACTTGCAAACTTGAGGATGAGGTTAGGTTGCAAATCATCTGACCTTAAAAGACGGCGATTATTTGAGATTTTAGGGGTCGGTCTAATGTAACCACAAGGATCCTTACAAGTGGAACAGGAAGGCAGAAGAGGCAGTCAGAGTGACATGATGTAAGAAGAACTGTGCCCACAGTTGCTGGCTTTGAACACAGAGGAAGGGGCCATGAGCAAAGGAATACAGGCAGCCAGCCACTTGAAGCTGGAAAAACACAAGGAAACAGATAATCTCTTGAGACTCCAGAAAGGAACACAGTCTTACAGACAGCTTAATTTTAGCCCAGTGGACCTCATGTCAGACTCCTGACTTGCAGAATTATAAGATAATAAATTTATGTTGTTTTCAGCCAACTTTGTTATAGCTTGTTACAGCAGTAATGGAAAACTAGTACAGTTACTTTAAACATTTTAGTGGTTGTCTCTCTGTTGATCAAAGAGCTATCATTTATGTATTTTTCATTAAAAGGAAGTGCTAGCACTTGCTTGGCCATTCAAGGAATTGGGATACTCTTATAAGTCATTAGATTACAGGACAAAGGTCTAGTATTATTAGCTTTGAATTAGATGACACACTGTGCATCTTTTTAGAATGCCCAAATAATAGTCTTTCAGATGATAAAAAATTATGTTTTGAACATAACTACAATGTAACTGTAACAGAAAAATATTGTATAATTAAAGCAAAATTTGAAAGAAACAAAGCTTCCTTTTTTTCTGTTGGGTTATGTTAAAGCTGTTGTTTTAATTGTATTTTTCTAGGAACACTGACTATTGTTTTTTGTTCTCAGAAACTATTTCATGAATACTTCTCTGGGTCATATTTTTAAATATATAGAATATGACAAGGTATATTTAAAAAATGACATAGAATATATTATATTCTTCAAGGTAAAGGAAAGCTTTTTAATGTGTTTACATGTGACCTCCTTTCCTTCTTAATGTCCATCTGTGACTACATTTTGCAACTTTTTTTTCTTCCCTTAGTTTAATACTGTAATGTTCTAAATTCAGAGAGGAAATTTTAAGAGCAAAACAAAAATAAGAATACACAAAAACCTTGTTAAATTGAAGCTTTGGATTTGTGTATGGAAATACCACAAATCTAAAAGAATGGTTTCTTATTATGCCTTTACTATGGTCTTCGTCCTTTAAGAGTAGCTTGGGACTTAATTTATGACTGCATAGGTATAGATTTAACTTACAGATCATTTGTGGTAACTCTATGCTTATCCCTAGAGGTGTCTGGAACCATAACATTGACTCTTGGACAAGATAGCATTGAAATATTTGAGCTAATGATTTGTAATGTGTTAAGACTAAAACTCCTCTAGAGGTGTTCTGTAGCAGACTGTCTAAATTGTTTATTGTAAATGTATAACGTGATGGTCTAAACCTAATTTATGTGGTCATTTAGCCTCATCTGGCTCATTGGTTAGTGTGATATCAGTGACCTCTAAGTCAGCACGTGCTTTGGTTTCCCTGAGACTGAGACCTCTTGCACTTATCTTGGTGATTTGTGGTCTAGAGATGACGCTTATCCTGTGTGACTGAGCAAGGACTCTGGAAGGTATACTTGGATGCCTTGGACCTGCCTGATTCCTTGTCTTTTTTTTATTTAAAATTTTTGTTTGTTTATTTATTTTTGAAGGAGAGAGAGACAGAACATGAGTGAGGGGTTGGGGAGGAGAGAGAGAGGGAGACACGGAATCTGAAGCAGGCTCCAGGCTCTGAGCTGTCAGCACAGAGCCCAACTCAGGGCTCGAACTCACAAACCATGAGATCATAACCTGAGTGGAAGTCAGACACTTAACCAACTGAGGCACCAAAGTGCCCCTGTATTCCTTGTCTTTATTAAATCTTTATGTTTGTATGCTCTGTGGCATCTCATGAGTCTTAATTATCTGACTCTCTGTAGTTACAATGTCTGAGTTCATTCAAAAACTCTAAGAATCAACTGGGTTGAAAACCATGACCTTGGCAAGAAAGTTTGTTTGGCTTCTCCAAGTACCAAGTTTTTTTTAAAATTAATTTCAATATTTTACTAACTCTTTAAGGCTATATTAAACACACTTGAAATTGCTCCAAGTAAATGTTCATGTAATGAATGTTTTCCCCCTAATTATAAAAACAGTAAGTTTAGGAAATGTTTACTTTCACTTTTTTCCCCATTGGTGAGGTCAATGTGAAAAGCAGCCATGATTAAGAAACAGTCAAGGCAGCTACAAATGCTAGTCCCTAAAACAATTCACAAAAGTCAGCAGAACAGTAATCATCATAACATTCCAATATAGAATTTAAATAGGAAGAACAATTGACAAAACTTGGAATTTGAACCTTTTTTTATTTAGTCTATGTAATCATACCACATGAAGAGATAAAGGCATTACCATCCCCACTTAGTTCTCCACCTTGCATGATTAGGGCATTCCCTAAACACACAAAAATTCCCCCCATATGCTCTCAGTCCTTGTTGTGTATCTGAACACATATCACACTCTACTTCCTTTCCTTCCTCTCTGTTATAGTCACAAGAATTTATATATTTATCACCTATGTGTCTCCCAGTTTCATGTACAATGTACACCAGCAAGACATTGACTCATCCTTCCCTACCCATGATTCTTACTACATCAAGACAATAACTTTCAACTCCTTCTAGCTGTTCCTACTGGATTTCATTTTTAGTCTAAGTGACACATTCATACAAATATTTTCTGAATTTTTTTCTCTTATGTATTTGTTACAGACTCCCAAGTGTAAAATATAAGAAATTAGCTCTCTTAGTGCCTAACTCCCCCACACTCTAATGCACACATTTCCTTCTGCCATTTCACTCATCCTACCAATGTAATTAGAACATGATTTTGCTTAATTAAATACATAGTGCCTACCTTTGACTACATAAACTTTTTCACAGCTGAGCTGCTACAGACCTATAATCATCTCTAAGGGAGGATTAGTGAAACAAAAGGGTGACTAAGGCAGAAACCAACTAGGTTTTTTCTAACTCCAATTCTCTTTTCTTCCTGAGCACACAGCAAAACTACATCACCTGCCCTCCCTTTCACTTGGGTGAGTTGACGTGACTGGGTTCCAGAGAAAGGAATGTTGTAAAAGTGATATAAGCCACTCCACAGCTGCCCACCTGCAATTCTTTATGTTCTTTTTCTTCGATACAAGCTTAAGACAGATAAGCATAAAAATTATATATACGTATGTGAGTGCATATGCACATATATATATATATATAGACATATACATACATATATATGTATATATATATACACAATGAAATATTATTTAGCCATAAAAAAGAATGAAGTCTTGTTATTTGAGACAGCATTATGCTAAGTGAAATAAGTCAGACAGAGAAAGACATGTACTGTATGTCTTTCATGTGGAATTAAAAAAAACTTACATGTGGAATTAAAAAAACAAGCAAACAAAATAAGCTCAGAGATAGAAAAGATTGGTGGTTGCTAGCAGCAGGGGATGGGGGGGAGTGGCAAAATGTGTGAAGGGAGTCAAAAAGCATAAACTTTCAGTTATAAAAAATTAAGTCAAGGGGATATAATTTTAAGCACATTAATATTATTATAGGTAATAATAATAGTGTGCTGCGTGTTTGAAGGTTGCTAAGAGAATAAATCTTAAAAGTTCATAACACAAGAAAAAAATGTATAACTAGGTATGATGATGGATACTCACTAGACTTATCGTGGTGATCATTTTGCAATATATACAAATATCAAATTATTATTTTATACACCTGAAACTAATATAATGTATGTCAACTATACCTCAATTGAAAAAAAAGAACGAAATAATATTTCCAGACAATTTTTCTGTAATTATTTATATTAGAATTTAATTTGTCCTAAGAGAGTGGAGGACCAGGAGTGAGTAGTGATCCTAAAAATCAATGCAGTACCTAACCTGTTTTTCTTCCTGAAATTTTATATTGGGAAAGAAGAGTTACTTTCTTCTGAAAGTGAATCCGGGGACAATGTATTAAAATGGTTTTCTTGGCATTCACAAAGCTGGGAACAGAATTTCAGTGGGAATCAAGCTGTTCTCTAAACACAGCCAAGAAAGAAAAATTGAAAAGAGGTCAGGGGTATGCAAGGTGATATTTTATTGGGTCAAAATTCATATGATGACCCTATATACTCATAGCTGAGCAATCACAGTTTCCTATGCAACAATAGTAATGTTTCCGGAGCTTTGCAGACTACCGAGTGCTTTCTCATATGTGGATTTATTTGGCCCACCTAATAAAACCGTAAGATAGGCATATTTCATTATCATTTTAAAGATAAACTTTTTATTGATGTGTAATTACATAGATAAAATGCACATATTGGAAGTATAGAGTGCTATGGTTTTCACAACATGGAAATATCCATATAACCGTCACTCAGGATGAGACAAGTAACACTGACAATACAAGAGAAGCCATTGTCATGACCTTCCTAGTCACTCTCCTTCCCCAAATATAAAGACTGTCTGACTTTGACAGCCCGGGTTAGTTTTTTCTGGTTTTAACTTTTATATAGGTTGAATCATGCCATTTGGACTCTTTTATATCTTACTATTCCACTCCAAACTCACATATGTTCTTGAATATAGCTGTATAGTCCACTCTAATTATTAGTATTGCATTGTATAAATATATCATGACTTATTTAATTATTTATTTATTTATATTTAAATGTTCATTAATTTATTTCTTGAGAGAGAGAGAAAAAGCGAGCAGGGGAAGGGCAGAGAGAGAGAGAATCCCAAGCAGGCTCTGCACTGCCAGCACAGAGCCCAGTGTGGGGCTCGAGCCTAAGAACACTGAAATCATGGGGCACCTGGGTGGCTCAGTTGGTTAAGGGGTCGACTTTGGCTCAGGTCATGATCTCACAGTTCCTGAGTTCAAGCCCTGCGTCAGGCTGTGTGCTGACAGCTCGGAGCCTGGAGCCTCTTTCGGATTCTGTGTCTCCCTCTCTCTCTCTGCCCCTCCCCGACTCATGCTCTGTCCTCTCTCTCTCTCTCTCTCAAAAATAAATAAACATTAAAAAAAAAGAACCCTGAAATCATGACCTGAGCTGAAACCAACAGATGCTCAACCCACTGAACCACCTTGGCGCCTCTGTCATGATTTATTTATCCATTTTTCATTTGATGCACATTTGAGTCATTTCAAGTTTTGTCTATTATGAACAGTGCTTCTGTGAACTACTGCATGCATTTTAGTGAACATATGTATACAGTTGTTCTAAGTTTTTGTCTATGAGTGGTCTTAGCCAGTTTAGGTATGTAAACATTCAGATTTAGTAGATCCTGTCATAAAATTTCTGTAGTGATTGTATTAATATTTACTAACACCAGCAGTATATGAGATTTCCAGTTGCTCCATACTCACACCAACACATGTCAATATTTTTATTTTCAGTCATTTGGTTGGTTTTTAGTGGTGCTTCATTTTGTTTTTAATTTGAATTTGATAACTAATGAGATTTTCAGCTATTAAAATGTATATTAGCTATTTTGATTCTTTATTTTTGAAGTGCTTGTTAAAGTCTTTTGCCCACTCTTTTTTTTTTCTTTTTACTGTATCAGCTATTTCATAGCTGATTGAATTTTAGGAGTTCTGTGTATAGAAGTTCTTTGTTAGATGTGCATATGTTCTATGGTGTGCTCTTCTACTCTCTTAATTATACCCCTTCATAAACACTCATTCTTAATTTTTATGTAGTTCTATTTATTACATTTTCTCCCTTCAGGTACTGCTTTTTATATTATTCTGTTTAAGAGACCTTCATCTTTTCCCAAGGTAATTACCATTTTATCCTTTTTTTAAAAGTTTTGTTTTACCTATCACATTTAGACCAACATTCAAACTGGAATTACTTTTTACGATGGTGTGAGGTTGAGTTTTACCTCAACCACATTCATTCTTATTCTATATGTTTATCCAACTGTTCTAGCATCATTTATTGAAAAAGAGTATTGTTTTCCAATACACTGCACTGTTGATTTGTCATAACTCACCTGAACACGGATGTGTGAATCTGTTTCTGGATATGCTATTCTATTCTATTTGCCACTATTCTTTGTTCTACTACCCTATGGTCTTACTTATTGAGCTTTGTAATAAGTAGTAATGTTTAATAATAAAAGTCTATGTTAATTTTTTCAGTATTATTTAAGAACTTTTTAATGTTTATTTATGAGAGAGAGAGAGAGAGGAGAGAGAGAGAGAGAGAGAGAGACAGAGCACAAGCAGGAGAGGGGCGGAGAGAGAGGGAGACACAGAATTCGAAGCAGGCTCCAGGCTCCAAGCTGTCAGCACAGAATCTGACATGGGGCTTGAACTCACAGACTGTGAGATCATGACCTGAGCTGAAGTTTGATGCTTGACCCAGGTGACCCAATTTTTTCAATATTAGCTTGGCTATTTGCATTTTTGTTTTTCCCCAGAAAATTCCTTTGATTTTGATTATTCTTATGTTTAATCTATGCATCAGTTTGTAAAAAAGTGATGCCTTAATGCTATTGCATCTTCCCATCTAAGAATATCCATTTATTTTGATATTCTTTAATTTCTGTCAATATTTATATTGTTTTCAGAATAGAAATTTGAGCATCATTTGTTAGAAGTATTCCTATATTTTTGGTATGATTTTAAAAGCTATTATTTAAAAGTTTTTATCTAATTTTTATTAAGAGATATAATTTTTATTTTTTGGCTTTATATCATATATATTTTATGTTTAATAAACTAAACATAATTATTAATTTTATAATGATTAATTTTAATAGTCATTCTGTTTAGGTACAAAACCCAAAAGATTAAACAGAGGGACTATTAAAATTAATATTAAACATATGATATTCACTGGTATATAGTTAAAACGTATATTAGTGTTATAATTTTAGATTATTTTAGTTTTAACATATTAGTCATTATAATATGGTGTTTCTCATCTTATTAAATACTTAAAAATATGATTGTTTATGACCTCATAGTATTCTGTTATGCAGTGGTGTCCTTAGTTATAAAATAGTTCTCATATCCATAGAAAAATAAATGTTTTCATTTTTTGTTAGTCAAATTTTTCTCCAGTCAGCATGTGTGTATATAGGTTTTTTTGAGTGAAAGCATTGCACGCATGCGAGCAGGGGAGGGGGGGGGAGAGAGAGACAGAGAGAGAGAGAGAGAGAGAATCTTTAGCAGTCTCCACACTTAGTGCAGAGCCTGACACAAGCTTGATACCATGACCTTGGGATCACGACCTGAGCTGAAATCAAGAATCAGACCTCAACCAACTGAACCACGCAGGCGCCCCTTTGTGTTTCATTTTTTAAGTTATTTTATTTGATTTTAATTTCAGTTAATATATGTTAATAGTGTTAATATATGTGTTTTAAATGATACATTGTTTCCTTAAGATAGTGACAGAAAATTATAATTATTGACCAAAATGAGTAACTTCTTAAAGGCTTTTGATGTGTCAAGAAGATAAAGTATTTTTACTTCCATTTAAAGATAATAAACTGAGGCTTGGAGAGGGTAGGTGATGCTGGAAATCAAAATCTGGTGTTTGTCAGAGGAGGCATTAAAGCATATTTCACTGAGCAATGGTCTATAATTTGGTGCTTTATTAATGAGGCAATTTTATGTGACTTCATTATTATAAGAAATAAAAGTTCATTCAGTAGAAATATTGTATATATCAGACTGCAAGTATAACCAAAAAGAAAAACATAATGTATTTTCATACAAAATTACTGATGTTATTTTAGCAAGAATGAATCTTAAAAAGGAATCAGCTGCTCTGTTCCCCAGTTCCTTTATAGACCCTTTCAAATGTGTCAGTATCTTCCCAACTATATCAATATTATTTTAAAAATTCAGGCAATGAACTTGAATTATCTTCAGGTGGCAAGTCATTTACTAAAACTGTAAAAAAAGTATGAATCCCGAGGGATACCATGACCCACTAACAGCAGGATGCAGACCTACATTGAATAATAATTTAGAACTATTACTAAGATAATTAGAAAGCCAACGTGCTGCCAGAAGGGTTAGACCTTAGCTTCTCAATTTATTAAAAGTCAGATCTTGATCTATGAATGAAAAGAACCCAAAGTTCACTAATACCATAACCCCAACATCTGCCTGCCATAAAAAGATAATGATTTAGTATAAATTGATTTTAATTTTTTAGGTAGTGCAGATTTTGTCAGACGATTATACCACTGACATTCATTTTCCTATTGTATTGCTTACAACTTAAGTAAAATGTTTCTTGATATTTGTTCAACAACAGATATTAGGGAAAAATATTTGAGGAAAATCATTTTTCTCTCAGGTTTAATTAGAAAGAGTTTTTATGTGGTACCTGGGTGGGTCAGTCAGTTAAGCGTCCGATTCAGCTCAGGTCATGATCTCATGGCTTGTGGGTTCGAGCCCTGCATCGGGCTCTGTGCTGACAGCTCAGGACCAGAAGCCTGCTTCAGATTCTGTGTTTCCCTCTCTCTCTGCCCCTCCCCCCTTCTCTCTCTTTCTCAAAAATAAACATTAAAAAAATTTTTAGAAAAAGTTTTTATACTAAGTATATCTTTACAGTTTTCACTCTGCTTCATTTACAAGAGCATATGGAAAATCTGAACAGAGCCAACTTATTAGGTAAAAACTACCACTACAAGACTGTGACCGTGTCAAAATAAGTCGTATGGTTCACTTTACCAAGTCTTCCCAATCTATTAAGAGATGAGTAAGGACATTTTTTTCTCCATATTTCAATCTACTTTCATCCCAAAATTTATTTCTATTTCTGCAAGCAAAGCTTCTCTAAGAAGCCACCAACTGCTTGCCATTCGCTAACCTAACATGGAGAAAAAGGGGACCTAATGATGATAACCAGTGGCCTCTCCCTCACTTCTACTCATCTGCCTCTCTTGTATACACTTTGTTGTAGATATAGCAAGTTGGATTCCCCAGTTCTGTTCCTACTGATGAAGAGGTATTAATAGCAAAATAGAGCTGAAACACTTGCCTGTTCCTTCTTCTTTGGACCAATATTATTATCAAAACTGATGCTTGAATAAACACTCTTTTTAAAAAAAATTAATATTGAAATAAATATGACTTAACAAATTTGCTTAATCCACTTGAAATGGTTTTGTAGTTGTTGTTAATCTTTAACTATATCACTTACGCTTATAATAGGAGAAACTATGAAGTTAGGTGAAAGGATATCTGAGCCAGCAGTCAAAATACCTGGTTAAATTCAAGCTTTGCCACTGTGCTCTCTGACCTCAGACAAGAAGCTAATGTCTTGGGACATTATGTTCCTCTTTTTACAAATAGAACATTTGAGGGATCCCTGGCTGCCTCAGTCGGTTAGGTGACCAACTTCAGCTCAGGTCATGATCTCACAGTTCGTGAGTTCGAGCCCTGCATCGGGCTCTGTGCTGACAGCTCAGAGCCTGGAGCCTGCTTCGGATTCTGTGTCTCCCTCTCTGCCCTCCCCTGCTCACACTCTGTCTCTTTCTTTCTCAAAAAAAATAAACATTAAAAAATTTAAACCAAAGCAAATAGAACATTCGAATTGGGGGACCTCTAAATACCCTTCCAGCTCTAAAATTCCACGAAGCCTTATTACGGGTAAAAGATATAAAATGTTTTTGAGTAGACATGCATCACTCTGTATTAGTATCTATTCTTTATAAATGTGGGCAAGAAATTTAAGATTGATACAACAATGCCCAGAATACTGAAGTTGTAAGTAATTGCTATTTATGTAATAATATTTCAGTGAAAATTAGAGCATATTTGAACAGGGTACAAAATAGAGAGTCATCATACCAATGAAAAATGTGACAAATTACTGGTTACTGGGTGAAGTTAACCCAACACAGGAATCACTGTTCATAAAATAAAGTTTTAAATTAAGCTTCCCAAAGCAGTTAGTACAAGTAAATTCATGCATTAAATGAAAATAATATTCCCTTGTCATACAGGTATGAGTATGAAACTATTTTTAGCTAGTTCTAATTCATAATGACTTAGTGTTACACTTCAACTACTAGGTTGTGAAAAGTTATGGCTTATATGTATTTTGTGCAAATATAATTTATGCTTCAATTATATTTAATAAACAAAATGTATTATAACTTTTATTCCTAAAGTTAATGACATTTAGCACAGACTATAGGAGCAGTTTCACCCTTCAAAAGGAAAATAAATCCATATAACTTGAAGCTGATAACTGAAATACAGGTCCGGAAAGTATTCAAAGCAGAGGTATATTTATAGTAGCGTGCCCTAGATTTGCATGTTTTCCTTTCATGTTCCATAACTTTTCTTACCTCATATTATAATACTGATCATTCAGGTGCACTTTATAACTTTAGTTTATTTATAGTAGAAGTAGAAATGATTTCTCAGTATCTTACCCTTACATAGCACTTTTGTATGAAAAACAAAATGGTTACTTGTATTACAAATGCAGCTATCAGTTAGTTTCCTAATTGATAGAGGATACTGTGTCAATGGATATACTTTGATTACTTATATTTTTTTCAGTGCTGTGCTCAAACCGGAGGCAAATACAAGCTTTGCCTTGGTGATCCGAGGTACCAATATGCTTGCTTGAATCTTTCAAGTGCAGTCCTGCAGTAGGGAATTATTTTAGTTGATGAAGGGGGTGGGAGCAAGGATAATAAAAAAAATATTTTACCAAAAATCATCTTTGAGATACTCTGAAACTTCACTTGTCTCAGAAATAATTTGATCTCTTTGAAAACTATAACCAATACTCCAAATATAGTAGTAACTTAATTAATAATTCTCTTGGGCTTAAAAATAATATTGACCACAGACTATAACAGACATCGGCTGACTGGTCATTGAGTACCTCATATTATTTAAGGCTCCTCTTGATATTTTCATAACATAAATTACTTTCTTAGCTGATAAATTATAAAGCCACTCATCAAAAGAGCAAGTGGTAAAGGAGTGTTACATATTGACATCATACAGATAGTAATAGCAACAGTTTAATTCAGAACACCTTGTGTCATCCATTGTATTCTTCATTTTCGCAGCATTTTGCAATGAAAGCATATTTATGCTTTCATTCTTAGGACAACACTCAAAAAAGATTCTCTTACCTTCATTTTACCAACTGGAAAATTGAGTTTCATGACTTTTTGAGTGCTTGGTCTATGGCCATATGTCTAATAAGAGGAAAAAATGATGTAATCCAAAAAATCTGTGTAATCTGAAGCCTATGATTGATCCAACAAACTATGTAGGTGGTATCTTCCTGCCTCACTCAATTTATAACAGGAACTGTTACTTGAAATTCATGTCAGGAAATGAAGGCATGGGCTATGTGCGCTTTATTAAAAATTCTGAATCATCTTGAAATTTACTCACAGTAGGGCGCCGGGGTGGCTCAGTTGGTTAAGCGTCCAACTTCAGCTCAGGTCATGATCTCACAGTTTGTGAGTTCAAGCCCCACATTGGGTTCTGTGCTGACAGCTCAGAGCCTGGAGCCTTCTTCGGATTCTATGTCTCCCTGTCTCTCTGCCCCTCCCCTGCTCCTGCTCTGTCTCACTCTGTCTCTCAAAAATAAATAAATGTTAAAAAAATTTAAAGAGGGGCGCCTGGGTGGCGCAGTCGGTTAAGCGTCCGACTTCAGCCAGGTCACGATCTCACGGTCCGTGAGTTCGAGCCCCGTGTCGGGCTCTGGGCTGATGGCTCGGAGCCTGGAGCCTGTTTCTGATTCTGTGTCTCCCTCTCTCTCTGCCCCTCGCCCGTTCATGCTCTGTCTCTCTCTGTCCCAAAAATAAATAAACGTTGAAAAAAAAATTTTTTTTTTAAATTTAAAGAAAAGAAATTTACTCACAATATGTTATAACAAAAATCTAACATAAAATTATTTCTGATGTAAAATTGTGTTGAAATGTCTCTTTTATTCTTACCTACACGGTATGTTATCCTCATGACCCTTTCTTTCAACAGACATATACAAATATTATAACTCAGACCAACAAGACCTTTCTGATGACATGTAGCACAAACTGAGAAAAAAGGTTGATCTATGAAGTGTTCGTGCAATGTAAAATTTCAAAGAAATACAGAGATTATAAGAGGCTAATTTGGACTGTGCATATCCTACTTTCATCCTATATATTTATTGTTCTTGCCTGAATAACTCTGCATTAGGGAAAAAAGTTATAATCCTGTCCAATTCCAAATCTCACTTCCCTGTATTCAAGCTTAAAGTATACACTAACTAGAAAAATCTTGAGAGTTTTTCTGTTTAAATGATATTTTCCACTCTTGAATGGAACTACAAGTAATGAGACAATGTCTTCAGTACTGACCCAAATCAATAAAAAAATAAAGCACAAGAAACAAAAACAGAATTGATCCAACATTTTTTTTTATTGACCCAACAGGTAATTTCAGATTATTAGTAGAGCATAAAAGAGAACCGAAAAGAACAGTTTTTACCTCCGTGGGTTTATTCCAGTTCTGTGCCCAATTTCTATTCCAGTGTTTTTCCAGGATAACAAACTGTGAGTCTTGTTTTTATGTCACAACAACTAGTGAAAACATTTCTCGCTCTTGGTAGCTTAAGAAAAAGGAAAAAACACTTTAGAAATTATCTTAAATTCCACCCCCTAAGGAAACAACTTGTGTTGCTTTAGACGTTATTTTGTCATTGAGAACACAAATATTCATAGATCTGGAAAGTTATATTAGATGGGAGAATTTAGTTCAGCATATAAAAAAGATGCACCTAAATAGTTTTATTATTTGTTGTTTTATTGTTTGTTTACAAGATTTATGCATATTTGTATAATCATTTATTTGTAATTTGCATCAGTTACTTTTCTAGTTTCATATATTTAGAATCTTAAGCAATATGATCTAACTGTAATGTTATAAGGCAACTTCATTTTACTTATCAAACTAAGCAATGATGACAGTGTATTTCTCTCAAAATGTAATGTGACTTTTTTATCCATTAAAAAAGGTAAAACTCTAACAAGGATAAAAATATTATCCTGAAGTCATAGTATAATAGAATGAGATGTGGAAGAGAAATGTTTAAAGGGTATTAGGCGAACAATAAAAGATGGCATGTAATAATTATAGCATAGATGATCAAACTATTAAAATAATTATTTGTACATTTTTGTGTTCACTCTGACAATAGTAATAGCTGTTGCATGTTGAACATTTAAGATAACTTAAAAAAATTTTTTTAACATTTATTTATTTTTGAGAGATAGAGTGCGAGCTGGGGCAGGGGTGGGGGGAGAGAGAGGGAGACACAGAATCCAAAGCAGGCTCCAGGCTCTGAGCTGTCAGCACAGAGCCCGATGTGGGGCCCAAAAAACCATGAACTGTGAGATCATGACATGACCCAAAGTCAGAGCGTTAACTGAATGAGTCACCCAGGTGCCACAAGATAACTTTCTAAGGATAGATGACCATGTTGGAAGAAAAAAAAATCTAGAGACAAATCCATTTAAAATCTTCTGTATTCACTTCTCCAAATTAAATGGACATAATTAATACAATCTCATAAATAATACAATTAAGCAGGAGGAAGTCACTCCAAGATCAAAGAATAAAAGCTGATACAAATTATGATTGACATACTATAGCAATTTTAATGTTCAGTGACTTCAGTTCATTTCACAAAACCATTCATAAATAGTCATTTGTGTCCCTGTCCATAGCTGACCAATTCTATTTATGAAATGCAATTCTATAGTACAACCATTTTTTCTATTTTGTAACTGTGTCCTGGGCTAAAGGCATTAATAATTATACAATACTATTCCTTTGGAAAGATGAGGATGTTTTTATTTGTATGAATTCAAAGTCATTAATAAGTTGCACAAAAACTAGGCCAATGTTCAATTAGTTGCTATCTTCTTGTCAGTTTAACTTATTATTTTACATATCTCAGGCTATTTTTCTTTTTCTTTTTAAACTCTTTGTTCAAATTAGAAGCTGGAAAAAATAATTTTCACTTGACTTTTGAAAGCACACAACTATAAAATATTTATCCTGTTCCTTTAATTGCACACTTATGTGCACTTTTTCATATGTACATTTTACTTATTAAGGGGTTAAAAATGCACCTGTCATACTGTGATTTATAATAAGAAATATGTATTTGCTCTTCGTCTACTATACCTGGCATAGGGCTCCTCAAACCCTTGGAATTTCCTAAATGATGAGAGCAGTAAAGGTGTCTTTTATGCTATGTTAATAAAGAGTGACTTGGAAGGCACCTAAGAATGGGGTCTGATTGCCCAAAGACCAAACCATATGATTAGAGGTTTGGAACTTTGAGGCCAGTTCCTAATCTCCATGGAGGGGAGAGTGGCTGGAGGTTGAGTTTAATTAGCAATGGCCACTAATTTAATCAATCCATGCCTAGGTAATGAAGCTTCCATAAAAACACAAGAGGACTGGGTTTGGAGAGCTGCTGGGTTAGGGAGCATGTGGAGATTGGGAAAGGTGGAGTGCTTGGAGAGAGCATGGAAGCCCTACACCCCTATCCCCATACCTTGTCCTGTGCATCTCTTCCAGCTGGCTGTTTCTGAGTTAATATCCTTTCATAATAAACCAGTGACATAGGTAAGTAAAATAGTTCTCTGAGTTCTCTGAATTCTCTGAGTTCAAATTAAATGAATTCAAGGAAGGTGCTGTTGGAACCTCCAATCTATAGCTGGTCTGACAGAAGCACAGATGATAAACTGGGCTTGCTGTTGGTGTCTGGAGGTAGAGGTAGAATCAGTGTCATAGATCTATCCAAGTAGATAGTATCTGAATTGAGTTGAATTGTAGGATACCCAGCTGGTATTGGAGAATTGTTTGTTGGTGGGGAACTCCCTCCCCCACCCACATTGGCACTGGGGTGCAGGAACCTTTAGCATTCTTGACTGTTAATACAATGGTTTCAAATGTATCTGTATATTACGATCATCTGTACATTTTAATTTTATTTTTGTATAACTTCGTGAACCACATCCTGAAAATTCTGATTCTGAAGGTCTAGAGTGGAGCCTGATTATCTGAAATTCTTTTTAATAAGATCTCCAGGTAACTTTTTTTCCTGTTCTTCCACCAGATTGGAAACAACTCTTATATACAGGGATGAAGCGCAGGAAGAAACCTACATATGTACATGCCTAGAGGGTTCAGTGATGCATATAGCTTATTTGCATTGCAGTTTATCATGTTGACAATTATGTTTCAAAAGAAAATTAAACAGCATGGCAATAAGACAAGTATGAGCAGAAGGACAAGTGAATTTTGAATTATTTATGTACGAAACACTACTACATCAATGCTGAATGAACTGCATAGCAACTGAATGAATCTCACAGATATATTTAGCAAAAAAAATGAAATATAAATACAACAATACATACAAATAAAATTTGCAGGATGAAAATACTATATATTACTTGAGTACATATGTAAATATAATATAAATATAAGTATAGATATATATAGATATATAAAATAAGTGAGGCATGTAGAAATGAAAAAAAAATCAGACACAGGAGAGTATTTACCACTGGTAAAGAGAAAAGATTTTTAAGAGATCCAATACTTTTGTAAATTTTATTTCTTCACTTAGTGGTGGAATAAATGTTGTTTCTTGTTGATATAGTAGTCTTACTACCATTTATGTCTGAACTATTTCATAAAAAATAAAGTAGACTGATTGTGGGCTATCATCTGCTTTGCCTTTTAACGTACACAGAGGTGGAGTAAAAAGAGGAGACATTTGATGTATCCTCAAATGTAATAAGATGGGTTTGAGAAGTCTGAAACTTATTGGTTGTTTTTGAAAGAACTGAGAAAAAGGCAGGAAGTAATAAAGGAAACTTCTCTAAGAGTTCCTTGAATGCCTTGAATTTTTTCTCTTTCCTTTTATCTAATGGATGCCATGAGGAAAGTTTAGTCATTTGAAATAGTAAGTCAGGCATGGTAAACGAAAATAGAAGTTGTGCGTTTATTTTTGTTACCAGTGTCATAATTTATTTTCTTAAATTAATTCACCACTTCCTTTTTTCAGTCTAAAACTCACTAATGGGAAAATGCATTCGAACTTGTAGACTAGGTGTGTGGCAGGAAGGTTCTAAATTTATGTGTACCGTATCTCCTTCCCATCCGTACATCCAAAAAAGACAGAAACCATGGAAATGGTTGCATATTATGCTGCAAAAGAAGGAGGGGGTATTTTTCTTCATCTTGATTATAGATGATTTATCTAAAAGCCTAGTTAAGCTCTTTACTTGCAAACAAGCTATTTGTGAGAGTTCATCTGTAATCAAACTAATCAGCCAGAGAAGTTATTGCTTCATGCTAGCCAGAGGAAAAAAACAAAAAACAAAACAAAAAAAAAAAAAACTCAATCAATTAATCAATCAAGCCATCTTCCAATCATAAAATTTGTCTAGACAGTAAGATTTCAATAATGCATTAATAAACCTATGTTTGCCTGTATAAAAATTGTGAAACATTGACTCCCTTCACGCCTTGCTTCTCTTTATAACAAAGGATTTTTCTTTGGTGCTACAATAACACCATTACTTATCAACTAACTAATGAACACTGGTTTGGGCACTACCTGTTCCACTACAGTTTAAAGGAACCTTAAGTGACTTCAGTAAATTTCTCTTTTTCAGCGTGTGATTTTGTTTTAAAACAGTAATGACTAATGGACATTCTGTCTTTGCTGAGGAATGTTATATCTGCAGTCTATAAAAGCATTTGTACATATTCCAAATGTTAAAAAGAGGTTTGTTTTGTTTTGTTTTTCTGGAGATTAGGACTACAAAAGACTCGAGTTTTTCTGATTTACATCTGATTTTTTCTAAACTGATTCTTAATGAACATTTTTGTAACTATGGGAAACAATAAATATATCTTCTTTTTTAAAGAAGATCTTAAAAAAGTCAGTTCTACTGAACATAAAATAAGGCACCTAGTTCCTAATGTGTTTGAAATGATTGTGGCAAAATAGTGATTTGCTATTAAACTATCAGCAAGTTATTTGTATTTTATCTTTTCATAAGTTTTTAATTGTGAACACACTGCTTAAAACCTATACAGATTGATTCCTATTTTTTTGCAAACACATGATACTTCAGTAGAATATAATGGTTTAGTTTTACTGTATTTATAATATTTTCAATCTATTAACATTATATTACTCTTATTTAAAAATCAGCATTATATAAGTGAATGGTAAGATTTGAAGAAAAAAATCTTGAATTTTATCACTTTTTTAATGGCTTAAAAGGGGACTATTTTATTCCAGAAGTCCAATTGCTAAAGTAATTTTATTGTACTTTCCCACAGATGAAGACATTTCACATTAATCTACATTCAAAAACATGGCAGGTAACTTGAATGCTAATGGAATATTCAGTTTAACTATGAGGCTGAAACTTCAATTGTACTAGACAACTTTGTGATTTCAATATAAAAATTAACTCATAAATCTTTGTATATTTACAAAGAAGTAGCACTTCCAGAGCTTATAAAAAATGGGCAATCCTACAAACCTATGAATGAGTTTAAACTTTGATCTAATATTCATAACACTAAAGATAGACATAAATGAAAATACAAACTTCATCTTTTTATTGTTAGAGATGTATTGTTTTTTTTTAAATAAATTTACCTTGTATTTTTGCCTTTTCATCTCATAACCGCTCTAACAAAAGGATTGTGCCATCAATTTTTAGTATATTCTCTTATTCATGTAAGAACACAGCAAGTTCAATGCAGAGTAGAAATTGCCTAGGAAAGTTTATTACTCATATTCTCCTTTATGATATATGCATATTAAGAATTATATTTATATTTTTATTATTTGCATATTTATCTTTTGCCTTACCCTTTCTTTTTTTTTTCTTTCCTTTTTCTTTAAATTCCAATTTTAGTTGGCTAACATACAGTGCAATATTGGTTTTAGGAGAATTCAGTGATTCCTCACTTACATATGACACCCAGTACCGTCCATAGTACCCAACACTCATCTAGCCCATCTCCCATCCACCTACCTCCATTAACCCGTAGTTTGTTCCCTATCACTAAAAGTCTCTTGTGGTTTGTTTGCCTCACTTATCTTCCCCCCACCCTTCCCATATGTTCACCTATTTTATTTCTTAAATTCCACATATGAGTGAAATCATATGGTATTTGTCTTTCTTTCATTGACTTATTTTGCTTAGCATAATATATTCTAGCTCCATCCACGTTGTTGCAAATGGAAAGATTTCATTCTTTTTGATGGCTGAGTAATATTACATCATATATATGTGTATGTATATACATATATATATATATATATATATATATATATATATATACTGCAACTTCTTTATCCATTCATCAGTTCATGGACATTTGGGCTCTCTTTATAGTTAGGCTATTGTTGATAATGTTGTTATAAACTTTGGGGGGTATATATACACTTTGAATCAGTATTTTTGTATCCTTTGGGTAAATACCTAATAGTGCAATTGCTGGATCATAGGGTAGTTCTAGTTTTAACTTTTTGAGGAACCTTCATACTGTTCTTCAGAGTGGCTGCACCAGTTTGCGTTCCCAGCAACAGTGCAGGAGGGTTCCTCTTATCCGCATCATTGCAAACAACTGTTGTTTCTTGTGTTCTTAATTTCAGCCATTCTGACAGGTGTGAAGTAGTATCTCATCGTGGTTTTGATTTGTATTTCCTTGATGATGAGTAATGTTGAGCGTATTTTAATGTGTCTGTTAGCCATCTGCATGTCTTCTTTGGAAAAATGTCTATCCATATCTTCTGCCCATTTCTTCACTGGATTATCTGTTTCTTGGGTCTTGAGTTTGATAAGTTCTTTATAAATTTTCCATTCTAACCCTTTATCAGATATGTAATTTCCAAATATCTTCTCCCATTCTGTAGGCTGCCTTTTAGTTTTGTTGATTGTTTCTTTCACTGCAAAGAAGGTTTTAACCTTGATTAAGTCCCAATATTTCACGTTTGCTTTTTTTCCCTTGCTTTCGGTGATGTGTCTAGTAAGAATTTACTCCTGCTGAGGTCAGAGAGGTTGCTGACTATTTTCTCCTGTAGGATTTTGATTTTTATGGTTTCCCGTCTCACATTTAGGTCTTTCATACATTCTTTAAAATTTTTATTTTTTTAAATTTACATTTGAGTTAGCATATAGTGCTATAATGATTTCAGTAGATTCCAGTGACTCATCCCCTATGTATAATACCCAGTGCTCATCCCAACAAGTGTTCTCCCTAATGCCCCTTACCAATTTAGCCCATGCCCCCACTCACAACCCCTCCAGCAACCCTCAGTTTGTTCTCTTTATTTAAAAGTCTCTTATGTTTGTCCCCCTCCTTGTGTTTATATTATTTTTGCCTCCCTTCCCTTATGTTCATCTGTTTTGTATCTTAAATTCCTGATATGAGTGAAGTCATATGATATTTGTCTTTCTCTGACTGGCTAATTTCGCTTAGCATAATACCCTCCAGTTCCATCCACGTAGTTGCAAATGGCAAGATTTCATTCTTTTTGATTGCTGAGTAATACTCCATTGTATATATATACCACACCTTCTTTATCCATTCATCCATCAAGGGACATTTGGGCTCTTTCCATACTTTGGCTATTGTCAATAGCACTGCTATAAACATTAGGGTGCATGGGCCCCTTCAAAACAGCATACCTGTATCCCTTAGATAAATACCTAATAGTACAATTGAGGTAGTTCTATTTTTAATTTTTTTGAGGAAACTCCATACTGTTTTCCAGTGTGGCTGCACCAGTTTGCATTCCCACCAGCAGTGCAAAAGAGATCCTCTTTCTCTGTGTCCTTGCCAATATCTGTTGTTTCCTGAGATGTTTATTTTAGCCATTTTGATGGGTGTGAAGTGATATCTCACTGTGGTTTTGATTTGTATTTCCCTGATGATGAGTGATGTTGAGCATTTTTTCATTTGTTGGTTGGCCATCTGGATGTCTTCTTTGAAGAAGTGTCTATTCATGTCTTGTGCCCATTTCTTCACTGGATTATTTGTTTTTTGGGTGTTGAGTTTGATAAGTTCTTTATAGCTTTTGGATACTAATTCTTTATCTGATATGTTGTTTGTAAATATCTTCTCCCATTCCATCAGTTGCCTTTTATTTTGCTGACTGTTTCCTTAATTGTGCAGAAGCTTTTTATCTTGATGAGGTCCCAATAGTTCATTTTTGCTTTTGTTTCCCTTGCCTCTGGAGATATGTTGAGTGAGAAATTGCAGCCAACGTCAAAGAGGTTTTTGCCTGCTTTCTCCTCTAGGATTTGATGGGTTCCTGTCTTATGTGTAGGTCTTTCATCCATTTTGAGTTTATTTTTGTGTACGGTGTAAGAAAGTGGTCCTGTTTCATTCTCTGCATGTTGTCATCCAGTTTTTCCAGCACCAATTGTTGAAGAGACTGTCTTTATTCCATTGGATATTCTTTCCTGCTTTGTCAAAGATTAGTTGGCCATATTGTGGGTCTATTTCTGGGTTCTCTATTCTGTTTCATTGATCTAAGTATATGTTTTTGTGCCAGTACCATACTGTCTTGATGATTACAGCTTTGTAATATATCTTAAAGTCTGGGATTGTGATGCCTCTAGCTTTGGTTTTCTTTTTTTAGGATTGCTTTGGCTATTTGGGGTCTTTTATGGTTCCCTACAAATTTTAGGATTGTTTGTTCTAGTTCTGTGTTATTTTGATAGGGATTGCATTGAATAGATTGCTTTGAGTAGTATTGACATTTTAACAATATTTGTTTTTCCACTCTATGAGCATGGGATATTTTTCAATTTGTTTTGTGTGTGTCTTGTTCAATTTCTTCCATAAGCTTTCTATAATTTTCAGTGTATAGATTTTTCACCTCTTTGGTTAAGTTTATTCCTAGGTATTTAATGGAGTTCGGTGCAGTTGTAAATGGGATTGATTCCTTGGTTTCTCTTTCTGTTGCTTCATTATTGGTGTATAGCAATACCACTGATTTCTGTTCATTGATTTTATATCCTGAGACTTTGCTGAATTCATGGATCAGTTCTAACAGTTTTTTGGTGGCATCTTTTGGGTTTTCCATATAGAGTATCATGTCATCTGCAAAGAGTGAAAATTTGACTCCTTCTGGCCGATTTGGATGCCTTTTATTTCTTTGTGTTGTTTGATTGCTGAGGCTAAGATTTCCAATACTATGTTGAATAACAGTGGTGAGAGTGGACATCCCTGTCTTGTTCCTGACCTTAGGGGGAGAGGTCTCAGTTTTTCCCCACTGAGGATGATATTAGCGTTGGGTCATTCATGTATGGCTTTTAAGATCTTGAGGTATGCTCCCTCTATCCCTAATTTATTAATGGTTTTTATCAAGAAAGGTGGTGTATTTTGTCAAATGCTTTCTCTGCATCTATTGAGAGGATCATATGGTTCTTGTCCTTTCTTTTATTGATGTGTGATTAATTTGCGGATATTGAACCAGCCCTGCATCCCAGGTATAAATTCCACTTGGTCGTGGTGAATAATTATTTTAATGTATTGTTGGACCCAGTTGGCTAGTATCTTGTGAGAATTTTTGCATCCATGTTCATCAAGAAAATTGGTCTGTAGTTCTACTTTTTAGTGGGATCTCTGGTTTTGGAATCAAGGTAATGCTGGCTTCATAGGATGAGTTTGGAAATTTTCCTTCCATTTCTATTTTTTTGCAACAGTTTCAAAATAATAACTGTTAACTCCTCTTTAAATGTTTGGTAGAATTCCCCTGGAAAGCCACTCCACCCTGGAGTCTTGTTTTTGGGAGATTTTTTTATTACTAATTTGATTTCTCTACTGATTATGGGTCTGTTCAAATTTTCTATTTCTTCTTGTTTCAGTTTTGGTAGTTTATATGTTTCTAGGAATTTGTCCATTTCTTCCAGATTGCCCATTTTATTGGCGATGTATTTTTGTGTATGGTATAAGAAAGTGGTCCAGTTTCATTCTCTGCATGTTGCCACCCAGCATTACCAACATCATTTATTGAAACCACCATTTGTCATTTTCCATTGGATATTCTTTCCGGCTTTGTCAATGATTCATTGACTATATAGTTGTGAGTCCATTTCTGAGTTCTCTATTATGTTCTACTGATCCATGTGGCTGTTTTGTGGCAATACCCTACTGTCTTGAAAACTACAACTTTGTAATATAGCTTGAAATCCAGAATTGTGATGCTTCCAGTTTTCTTTTTCTTTTTCTTTTTCTTTTTTAGGATTTCTTTGGCTATTCATGGTCTTTGTGGTTCCACACAAATTTTAGGATTGTTTGTTCTAGCTCCATGAAAAATGCTGGTTGTATTTGATTAAAGGATTGCATAGATGCTTTGGGTAGAATAGACATTTTAGCAATGATTGTTATTCCTGTCAATGAACATAAAATGATTTTCCATTTCTTTATGCCCTCTTGAATTTCTTTCATAAGTGTTCTATAGTGTTCAGAGTATAAATGTTTTACCCCTTTAGTTAGGTTTATTCCTAGGCGTCTCATTGTGTTTGGTGCAGTTGCAAAAGGGGTCGGTTCTTTGAATTCTTTTTCTGCTGCTTCATTATGGGTATATAGAAATGCAACAGATTTCTGTACATTGGTTTTATATCCTGCCACTTTGTGAATTCAATTTTTTGGTGGAGTCTTTTGGGTTTTCTACATAGGGTATTTTGTCATCTGCAAATAGTGAAAGTTTGACTTCTTCCTCACATATTGGATGCCTTTTTTTTTTCTTTTTGTTGTCTGATTGCTCAGGCTGAGACTTCCAGTACTATCTTGAGTAATAATGGTGAGAGTCAACATCCTTGTCTTGTTCCTGACTATAGGGGAACAGCTCTCAGTTTTTCCCCATTGAGGATGATGTTAGCTATGGGTCTTTCATATATGGCCTTTATGATGTTGAGGTATGTTCCATCTATCCCTACTTTGTTAAGGGTTTTTATCAAGAACATATGCTGTGTTTTGTCACATGCTTTTTCTGCATCCATTGAGAGGTTCATATGGTTCTTATTCTTCCTTTTATTAATGTGGTGTATCACATTGATTGATTTGCAAATATTGAACCAGTCCTGCAGCACAGGAATAAATCCCCTGTGATCATGGTGAATAATTCTTTCAAAGTACTATTGAATTACATTTGCTAATATCTTGTTGAGAATATTCCATTTTCATCAGGGATATTGACTTGTAATTCTCCTTTTTGGTGCAGTCTTTGTCTGGTTTTGGAATCAAGGTAATGCTGGCTTAATAGATTGAATTTGGAATTTTTCCTTCCATTGTTATTTTTTGGGAATAGTTTTAGGAGAATACAAATGAACTCTTCTTTAAATGTCTTGTAGAATTCCCCTGACAAGCCATCTGCACCAGGATTCTTGTTTATTGGGTGATTTTTGATTACTGATTCTATTTCTTTGCTCAAATTTTCTATTTCTTCCTGTTTCAATTTTGGTAGTTTGTGAATTTCAAGGAATTTTTCCATTTCTTCCAGATTTCCCAGTTTGTTGGCATATAATTTTTCATAGTATTCTAAGTATTTGTATTTCTGTGGTGTTGGTTGTGATCTCTCCTATTTCGTTCATGATTTTATCTATTTGGGTCCTTTCTCTTTTCTTTTTTGATAAGTCTGGGTAAGGGTATATCAATTATGTTAATTCTTTCAAAAAACCAGCTCTTGGTTTCATTGGTGTGTTCTAGTGGTTTTTGTTTGTTTCTATGTTATTTATTTCTCCTTTAATTCATTAATATTTATTATTTCCCTTCTTCTGGCTTTAGGCTTTATTTGATATTCATTTTCTAGCTCATTTAGGTGTAAGGTTAGGTATTGTATTTGAGACCTTTCTTGATTCTTGAGATTGGCCTGAATTGCAATATATTACCCTCATAGGACTGCCTTTGATGCATCCCAAAGGTTTTGGACTGTCATGTTTTAATCTTCATTTGCTTCCATGTATTTTTAAATTTCTTCATTAATTTTTTTGTTAACTGATTCATTCTTTAGTAGAAGGTTCCTTAACCTCCATGTATTTGAGGGGTTTCCAATTTTTTTCTTGTGGTTGACTTTAAGTTTCAGTGTTGTAATCTGAAAATATGCATGGTATGATCTCAGTCTTTTTGTATTTATTAAAGGCTGATTGGTGACCTAATTTGTGATGTTCTGAAAAATGTTCCATGAGCACTTGAGAAGATGTGTATTCTGCTGCTTTAGGATGAAATGTTCTGAATATATCTGTTAAGTCCATCCAGTCCAGTGTGTCATTCAAAGCCATTGTTTCCTTGTTGATTTTCTGCTTAGGTAATCTTTCCATTGTTGTAAGTGGAATATTAAAGTCCCCTACAATTACAATAATTACAATAATTACAGTATTATTATCAATGAGTTTCTTTATGTTTGTGATTAATTTATTTATATATTTGATTGTTTATAAGTTGGGGGCATAAATATTTACAATTGTTAGATCTTGTTAAATAGACACCTTTATTATGATATAATGCCCTTCATCTCTTGTTACAGTTTTTGTTGTAAAATGTAGTTTGTCTGCTAGAAATATGGCTATTTGGGCTTTCTTTTGACATCCATTAACATGATAGATGGTTCTCCATACTCTCACTTTCAATCTGCAGTTGTCTTTAGGTCTAAAATAAGTCTCCTATAGGCAGCATATAGATGGATCTTTTTTTTTTATCCATTCTGATATCCTATGTCTTTTTATTGGAGCATTAGCCCATTTATATTCAGAGCGATTATTGAAAGGTATGAGTTCAGTGCCATTGTGTTACCTGTAGAGTTGGTGTTTCTCGTGATGCTTTCTGGTCCTTTCTAGTCTTTGTTGCTTTTGGTATATTTTTTTTTCTTTCTGTTTTCAGAGTCCCCCTTAAAATTTCTTCTAGGGCTGGTTTAGTGGTCACAAACTCCTTGAGTTTTTGTTTGTCTAGGTAACTCTTTATCTTTCCTCCTATTTTGAATGACAGCCTTGCTGGATAAGGTATTCTTGGCTGCATATTTTTTTTTCATTTAGCACATTGAATACATCTTGCTACTCTTTTCTGGCCTGCTGACTTTCTGTGGACAGATCTTCTGCAAACCTGGTATGTCTTCTCTTGTAGGGTAAGGATTTTTTTTTCCCTTGCTGCTTTCAGGATACTTTCCTTGTCTGTGTGTTTGGTGAATTTGACTGTGGTATGTCTTGGTGATAGTTGGCTTTTGTTGAATTTAGTGGGAATTCTCTGTGCTTCTTGGATTTTGATGTCTGTGTCCTTTCCCAGATTTGGGAAGTTTTCAGCTATAACTTACTCACCTAAACTTTCTGCCTCCTTTTCTCTCTCTTCATTTTCTGACACTCCTATGATATGAATGTTATTACATTTTAATAATCACTAGGTTCCTGAAGTCTGCCTTCCTGATCCCTGACCTTTGTTTTCCTCTTCTTTTCAGCTTCATTATTTTTCATAATTTTATATTTTATATTGGTAATTCATTCTTCTGACTCATCCACCCTCATTTTTATGGTCTCCATTGGGTTTACCTCTTGCTTACAACATTTTTAATTTCCACCTGACTTGATTTTAGTTCTTTTATCTCTGTAGAAAGGGATTATCTGGTGTCTTCTATGCTTTTTTCAAGCCCAGCTGGTATCCTTATAATCATTTTAAATTCTAGTTCAGATATTATTACTTATATCTGCATTGACTAAATCCCTGGCCATCATTTCTTTGAGGTAAATTCCTCTGTTGTGTCATTTTGGAGGAATAAAGCAATAATAATAATTATTATTATTATTAATGGTGATAATAATAGAATGAAATAAAAATTAAAAAGCCTTTAAAAAGTTTTTCTAATGTTTATTTATTTTGAGAGAGAGAGAGAGAAAGAGAGCACAAGTGGGGGGGGGCAGAGAGAGAGGGAGAGAATCTCAAGCAGGCTCTGAGATATCAGCATGGAACCTGATGCAAGCCTTGATCTCATGAACCATGAGATTATGATTTGAGCCAAAACCAGGAGTCAGATGCTTAACTGACTGAGCCACCCAGGCATCCCCAAAATTAAAAACTTTTAAGAAATCAAATAAAGGGAGCTAGATCATAGGTGTGTTTTGGTCTGCTTGTTAGGAGAAGCTTGATAGAAAAGAAAGAAAAGAGAAAAGAAGAGAGAAAAAAGTTAAAAATTTAAAAAACGGAAATTGAAAAAATAATAGAAAAAATAAAATGAAAAAATAAAAAAAAATTTTGCTTCTTCTGTATCCAAGAAACAAATGAAAACAACAACAACAAAAACAGAAGCAACAACAACAGTAAAAATGAACAATCAAAAAAACCCAAATGAAGTTAGATCTAGTTTCCCCTAGAGCTGAACCTTTGCCACAGTCTATGGTCAGTCCCTCCTGGGAGGGATTTGTGCTGATCTGGGGGAGGAGACTGCTGCTCAGATTCTCAGACTGACTTGCCCTGGTGGATATATACCTACAGGCACAGAGGGACAGGGCTTGGTGTAATGGCTCCATTCTCAGCTTGGTGGTGCAGTTTAGCTCACTGTTGTTGATTAATGTTGGTGAGCTAATGGTGAAAATGGCTTCACCCTGCTCTTTAGTCTCCAGAGTGGGAAGTCTGTACACTCACAGACCTGCGATCAGTCATTCTTCCTGTGTCCCTTGCTTCTGTCAGCTTCCTGCCTTTGCCTTGACTGTCCAAGTTGTCTGCCTACTAGGTGCTGGCTCTCTTCAGATTTTTATCTCAGGCACGGCTGTTTCAAAACCCCACACTTGAGAGAACCCTGCAGTTCAGAACTGCAGCAGTCTTCTGGAGGAGAGTCTTCTTGCTGTGGCCAGGGCCAGGTTGTCCCAGAAAAGAGTAGCATCAATGTACAGTGGCAGTGGCTCAGAGGTTATGGTAAATCATACAACACATAGCTGGTGCCAGGGTTTGCTGGGTGAACGAGGCAGCTTGATGTCACCTGCCTGGTCTTCTGCCCATGGAGAGGTCATATCACCTGTACCAAATGCACCTAAGCAGGGGAACCATGTCTCCCAGTGTGACCCACGGGATCCTCAGACTGGGCTGCCCACTCCCTGGGCTCTGCCCTGCTTTCTTGCAGGGCCTCTGAAACTTCAGACTCTGTTCTGCTTTTTATAAAAAAATCCGACAATATTGAAACCCTCTCCTTTTCTCCCCATCAATGGTTTTGGGGAACAGTTTTCTTGTGCAGTCCCCTGTACATGTTTTCACTCTTTCTCTCTAGCTGCTTTTGGGGGGAGTGCTTTCTTGCACAAACCTGATGCACTGCTCTCCCCGCACCCCCCTCTGTCTTTCTCCTCTCTGTGAAAATGTCTCCCTTCCTCTGCAACACTGTGGGTCTTCTCTCCCCCAGTTCACCTCTCAGCACCACTTGCCTGCTGTGTTCTCTCCATCAAATTATGCAGATTGTTCTGTTAATCCTCAGGTCAATTTCCTAGGTGTTCAAAATGATTTGATATAGCTGTGTTCAAGGGATGAGACAAGCCCAGGATCCCTTTGCTACTCTCCCATCTTAATTCCTCCGCTATATTTTATTTTGTACCTAATATTGTTTATTATACGTAACAGGTTAAAAATGTATTAAAATAATTGAGATAAAAAGAATGTAATTCCCTGGTAAAAATTAATATGTACAATAAAATCCCTAGGGGAACAAATATACTGATAATGTTTTAAATTAGCTAGATTATACTGTATATTTTCATGTTAAAGTATAAAAGTATATTGTGATAAGTCAGGAAATTTTAGGTGTTCTAATTTCCTTTCTCCATTTTATAGATGAAAATAATAAGAGCTTTCCAAGATTAAACCACCCAACCAAAATCACACAAATTGTAGAAAGCTGTTCATATCCTAGATGTTATGTTTAAAGTTATACATTGTTTTTTTAATTAAAAATATAGTTATTTATTATTTTGAGAGAGAGAGATAGAGAGAGAGAGCGTGAGCATGAGCTCACTCTCTTGGTGCTTGATAAAACACCAAAACAACATCTTCTACTACAACAATGATTTTTGAGAGAATCAGAGAACAGCTAAAGCCACCAGAACTTCCTGGGACATGATCCCAGATAAAAGGGAAAAGCACTGAGATAAACCAGTATTTCTCCCCATATTACTTTTGGGGCATTTGCTGATTCCCAGAACTGGAGAATGCAGGCCAAGGGGTGGGGGTGTTGACCATGTACAGAGCGAATACAAACATTTCAACAATGTAGAAAATCATTTTCGTGGTGATAACATTAATAATGGAAGAGCCTGTGTGAGGGAGAAAGCACGGATACACATAAGAAATACTAAGTAAAATATTACCATTAGAACAAAGAAGTTTGCAAAAAAAAATCATGAAACTGCTTTGTTAAATTGTCAATAAAGTTAAAAATCCAGATGAAATGGGTAGCTTTAAGAAAAAAATAGATAAATTCATTTTAAAAGACAGTTTCTGTTTTTAAAAATATACAAAAATTTATAAAAGTTTGCCTCATAAAATGCACCAAGCTCAGACGAGCTCACATGACAATACAAATGTTATAGATCAAAAAATCCTGTTGTTAATTAAACTATCCAGAATATCCAAAATAAAGAAAATTTCCAAATTATTTTCATTAAATATGTATAAAAATAACCAGCACTCAGAGCCTGTAGAAACAAAAGAAAATCATTACCTCAGTAATGAATACTGATAAATACCATATGATTTCACTCATATCTGGAATTTAAGAAAGGAAACAAATTAACATAGGAGGAAAAAGAGAAGGAAACCATAAAAACAAACTCTTAACAATAAAGAACAAACTAAGAGTTTCTGGAGGGGAAGTGGACAGGTGGATGGGCTAAATGGGTGATGGGGATAAAGGAGGGCACTTGTAATGTGCACTGGATGTTGTGTGTATGTGATGAATCTCTAAATTCTACACCTGAAACTAATATTACCCTGTATGTTATTTAACTGGAATTTAAATAAAAACTTAAAACTAAAAAAAATACAAACAAATCAACAAAGGATTGGGCAAAAGTAAGTAAAAAGACTCATAAGCATATGGAATGATGTTCAGCTTCACTTAGAATACTGGATATACAAGTTAAAATTATAATCCTGATATATTATTTCTCATACATTAGATAGTCAAAAGTTCAAAAACTTGACTTGGTAAAGGTGTGAGGGAGCAGGCATTCTTATACTTAGCTGGTAGGAATACAAAATGGCATAAGCTCTACAGAGATAAATTTGACAATCTAACCAAATTGCCTATGTATTTACCATTAGATGCAGGGAGATATATTGAGAAAAATAAAACATTAGATTTTACTTTGACAGGGAACTAAATAAAGGAAGGAAGATGTATAAAACCAACCTGATCCAATTAATCCATTTAAGCATACAGAGGGATAAGCAGACATAATAAATTTCAGCATGTGATGCAATAGAAAGTTTACAGCCGTGTCTTTGATGGATTTTTACCTATGAAATGGAAGTTGAATTTCATCCAACCTCTTGTTTTAACTAACAGCGTTCGAAAGTATAGCAGCTATAGAAATAACCTAAGGACACATTGAAGAAGCAGCCAATATAGAATATTGGAAATTCTAGAGAAGTGTTCTGGTTTATCTTTTCTGTGAAAAGAAACAATTGCATTAGCAAAAGGTAAGGGAATCGTTGTAGAGTAGAGATGTAAGAGAGAACAGTGGCATGTCATGTGTAGAACTTTCTTGTATGCTGACTCAAAGAAATCAAAGAAAGCAATCATGAAAAAACAGTTAAGAATATCTAAGAAATGTTGATATGAACTGGATTATTAGGTAATATATAGGAATTATTTTTATTAATGTAATCATGGTGTGGCGATCATGTGCAAAAGTGCTTATCTGTTTTGCATGCATACTGAAGTATTTGTGAGTAAAATAAGAGAAAGTCTATGATTTTATTTTGAATATTCATTTAAAAAAGGAAAAAGAAAAAGAAATAGCAAAGGGAAAAATTAGGTAAGCATGAATATATTTTGATAATTATTGAATATGGATGATAGGTATAAAATGATTTTTTATATCAGACTATTGTGTAGTTTTGGAAAATTGCACAATTTAAAACACTAAACTGGGGGCGCCTGGGTGGCTTGGTCGGTTAAGCATCGGACTTCAGCTCAGGTCATGATGTCACGGTCCGTGAGTTCAAGCCCCGCGTCAGGCTCTGTGCTGACAGCTTAGAGCCTGGAGCCTGTTTCAGATTCTGTGTCTCCCTCTCTCTCTGCCCCTCCCCTGTTCGTGCTCTGTCTCTCTCTGTCTCAAAAATAAATAAACATTAAAAACGTTAAAAAAATTTTAAAACACTAAACTGTAATTGGGGTGATAATAGGACCATTACATTATTTTAAGTGATTTGGATTGGGATGGTAGAAATAGATGGGAAAAAGTGGGTGAATATGGGATATGTTTGGAAAATATAAAAAGACACACTGATGAATTAAATAAAGATATTAAAGGAAAGAAAGGAATCATAAATCTCTCATAAATCCAAGGAAAGATGGTATGGAAAATATTTAAACCTGTTGTAGGAACAGGTCAAATCTGGAGATATGAATATGAGAATCAACAATGTGAAGATAGATTGTAAATTTGAGCTTGGAAAAAATCATCAGGAGAAAATGTCAAGAAAAGGTAAGAAAGACAACTGAGCCTGGGACACTTCAGTTTTAGAGGTCCATTGCAACAGAAAGAGTAAGGAGACTGAGAAGGAGTGGCTAGTGACATCAGGTTGTCCCGAGAGACAAAAAGTGTTTAAAGAAGTATTGTCAGCAAGTGTGGCGATCTCTAAAATGTCAAGTAAAACGTGGCCAGAATTATGGCTTTTGCATTCTGATAACATGGAGATCATCAATGTCCTCATGAATGACGGTTTCACTGGAGTAATATGGTTACAAGGTTGATTAGACCCATGTGCAAAAGTGACACAGGGAATAAAACATCATGATAGGCAGAGAGAAGTGTATTCTCTGATAAGATCGTTGAAGGCATCTATAAGATGATTTCACTTCTATAGTTTTTAATGGTTAAAATATTGTTTTGCATGAAATTTGGATTCATTTTACCTTTGATCCTATTCTTAAGGCCGTCTAATTCTTGAATATTGGGCAAGATATCTGGTCGTGGAAAGAACACTAAGGGTCTTTCTTGACTGATATGAAGTTTAATTAAATTAGGAGGGAAGGAACTGAGGACGATTTGTCATTCTCATTGAAAACAACAGCTTATTTTCTTATATTAGGAACATATTTTAAAATAAGATAAATTATAAAGAAAGTGCCCCAAGAGTGATCCTTGTGTTTCAGTTTAATATACAGGGAGAATTCAGGCTTATAATTTATTTTCTTTTCTTCAATGTGCTATATCTTCTCTTGACTGTTTCTCTTACCTTTTTAAAAAGTGTGTATTTATTTATTTTGAGAGAGAGTGTACAAGCAGGGGAGGGGCAAGAGAGAGAGGGAAAAAGAGAATGCCAAGCAGGTTCTGTGCTATTAGTGCAGAGTCCCATGTGGGCCTCTGTCTCACGAAATGTGAGATCATGACCTGAGCCGAAATCAAGAGTCAGATACTTAACTGACTGAGCCACCCAGGTACCACTATGATGATCTTTTATTAGCACTGTGGTCTACTGTGAACTTAGGGTTCTGGTTGTCCAAAATGACATCACATCTAATAAAATTGACAATAATTTCTGAATATCATCTAATACCAAGACCATGTTCAAACTTCTCTATCCAAACATTTTGGATGCATATTTTAACATTTGAAAGTAGGTAGCAAACATTATATACATTGCTAAAATTTTTTTTTCTTCCTTAACTATAATGCCATTATCACAACTGAGAAAATTAGCAATAATTTCATAATAATGAATATACTGTTGTTCATTTTCAGATTTTATCAGTTTTCCCAAGAATGCAAGAATTCATTTTGTAGCTTTTCATATAAGGATCTGAGCAAATATATTATATTTGGGTCTTATATGTCTCAGAACTTTTTTACTTTGCAGTCCTTTATCACTTTTGTTTTTTATTTTACTTTATTTTTTATTTCATTGATTTGTTGAAAAACTCAGGTCACTTTCACTGTAGAAAACAGCATATTATGGATTTGGCTGATTACTTGTGGGGTTAACTTATTCCCTTTATGCCTCTATTCCCTATATTTCCTACAGATTTGTAGAGCCAAAGGTTTAATTATGTTCAGGCTCTTTTTTTTTTTTCACTGAAAAAACTTTTGCTGAAAGTAAAATAGATCATTGGGTTTAGGTTAATTCTAAATTTTTTTTGTTTTTCTCACTTGCTTTGCAAATATTTTTCCCATGGCTATATATATACATACATATATATATACATATATATGTATGTATATATATATTATTTCATAATATTTCATTAAAAGACATTCAGTTATTTATTTTAGAAGTGACAAAAAGTTGAAATTTCTTTCACTCACCTGCAATTCTATTCATACCTTCCAAAATTTACCTCTTAAGAGATATTTGTGTATTCTTCCAGAAATTGTCTATGTTTCTGTAAATATGCATTAAAATAAAGTATGGTTGTTATAAATATTTTGTAACATGTACTTATCAGTTAATAGTCTGTAAAGTGAAATCTGTTTCACTTTTAAATAACTGTAAAATATAATTTCCGAGATCTGCTATAATTTATTTAACCAATAATTTTTTTGAAGGGAAACACACACAAACACATACAAAAGACCCCTATTTCCAGATGATGTTGGTTTTAATTACTTTTCTATTCAAAATAACATTGCAAGAAATACATATATGAATATATGTATACATATATTAATGAATATGTATATGAATAAATATATAAGTATTTGTCATTTTTTCCATGTTGAATATTTTTATTTTAAGATACAGCTAAAATGTTTTGTATGTTTTCTTAATTTTTTGTTAAGGTATATTTACTTTTGAGAGAGAGAAGGAGAGAGACAGAGTGCGAGTGGGGAAGGGGCAGAGAGAGAGGGAGACACAGAATCTGAAGCAGGCTCCAGGCTCTGAGCTGTCAGCACAGAGCGTGATGCGGGCTTGAACTAACGGACCACGAGATTATGACTTGACTGAACCACCCAGGCACCCTGTTTTTGGTTTATTTTTAAATGCATTTTATTTTATTTTATTTTATTTTATTTTATTTTATTTTATTTTATTTTATTTTCATTTTGTTGTTTTATTTTGTCTTATTTTAGAGGTGTCTTTTTTATTTCATTTTATTTTTTTAAAGTTTTTATTCAAATCCCAATTAGTAACGTACAATGTAATATTACTTTCAAGTGTATTATATAGTGATTCAACACTTCCATACAACACCTGGTGCTCATCACAGCAAATGTACTCCTTAAACCCTATCACTTATTTTACCCATCCTCGCACCAACCTCCCCTCCAGAAACCCTCAGTTTGTTCTCTATAGTTAAGAACCTCTTTCTTGGTTTGATTCCTTCTTTTTCCCCCCTATTTTTCAATTGTTTTGTTTCTTAAATTCCATATATGAGTGAAATCATATGGTATTTGTTTCTCTCTGTTTCTCTTAACATAATGCTCTCTAGCTCCATCCATGTCATTGCAAACAGCAAGATTTCATTCTTTTTGATGACTGAGTAATATTCCAGTGTGTGTGTGTGTGTGTGTGTGTGTGTGATCTTCTTTATTCATTATCTGTCAATGGACACTGGACTATTTCCATATTTTGTCTTTTATTAATTAATTAATTAATTTATTTATTTATTAAAAATTACATCCAAATTAGTTAGCGTATAGTGCAACAACGATTTCAGGAGTAGATTCCTTAGTGTCCCTTACCCATTTAGCCCATCCCCCCTCCCACAACCCCTGCAGTAACCCTCAGTTTGTTCTCCATATTTATGAGTCTCCTCTGTTGTGTCCCCCTACCTGTTTTTATATTATTTTTGTTTCCCTTCCCTTATGTTCATCTGTTTTGTCTCTTAAAGTCCTCATATGAGTGAAGTCATATGATTTTTGTCATTCTCTGACTAATTTCACTCAGCCTGATACCCTCCAGCTCCATCCACATAGTTGCAAATGCAAGATTTCATTCTTTTTGATTGGTGAGTAATACTCCATTGTATATATATACCACATCTTCTTCATCCATTTATCCATTGATGGACATTTGGGCTCTTTCCATACTTTGGCTATTGTTGATAGTGCTGCTATAAACATGGGGGTGTCTGTGTCCCTTCAAAACCGCACACCTGTATCCCTTGGATAAATGCCTAGTAGTGCCATTGCTGGGTCGTAGGCTAGTTCTATTTTTAGTTTTTTGAGGAACCTCCATACTGTTTTCCAGAGTGGCTGCACCAGCTTGCATTCCCACCAAAAATGCAAAAGAGATCCTCTTTCTCCACATCCTCACCAACATCTATTGTTGCTTGAGTTGTTAATGTTAGCCATTCTGACAGGTGTGAGGTGGTATCTCATTGTGGTTTTCATTTGTATTTCCCTGATAAACGATGTTGAGCATTTTTTCATTTGTTGGTTGGCCATCTGGATGTCTTCTTTGGAGAAGTGTCTATTCATGTCTTGTGCCCATTTCTTCACTGGATTATTTATTTTTTGGGTGTTGAGTTTGATAAGTTCTTTATAGATTTTGGATACTAACCCTTTATCTGATATGTCATTTGCAAATATCTTATCCCATTCTGTTATTTGCCTTTTAGTTTTGCAAATTGCTTCCTTCGCTGTGCAGAAGCTTTTTATTTTGATGAGGTCCCAGTAGTTCATTTTTGCTTTTGTTTCCCTTCCCTCGGGAGATGTGCTGAGTAAGAAGTTGCTGCGGCCAGGATCAAAGAGGTTTTTGCCTGCTTTCTCCTTGAGGATTTTGATGGCTTCCTGTCTTACATTGAGGTCTTTCATCCATTTTGAGTTTATTTTTGTGTATGGTGTAAGAAAGTGGTCCAGGTTCATTCTTCTGCATGTGGCTGTCCAGTTTTCCCAGCACCACTTGCTGAAGAGACTGTTTGTATTCCATTGGATATTCCTTCCTGCTTTGTCAGAGATTAGTTGGCCATACATTTGTGGGTCCATTTCTGGGTTCTCTATTCTATTTCATTGACCTGAGTGTCTGTTCTTGTGCCAGTACCATACTGTCTTCATGATTACAACTTTGTAGTATAGCTTGAAGTCTGGGATTGTGATGCCTCCAGCTTTGGTTTTCTTTTTCAAGATTGCTTTGGCAATTCAGGGTCTTTTCTGGTTCCATACAAATTTTAGGATTATCTGTTCTAGCTCTGTGAAGAATGCTAGTGTTACTTTGATAGGAATTGCATTGAATATATACATTGCTTTGGGTAGTATTGACATATTAACAATATTTGTTCTTCCTATCCAGGAGCATGGAATCTTTTTCCATTTTTTTTGTGTCATCTTCAATTTCTTTCATAAGCTTTGTGTAATTTCAGCATACAGATTTTTCACCTCTTTGGGAGGTATTTTATGGTTTTTGGTGCAACTGTAAATGGGATTGCTTCCTTAATTTCTCTTTCTGTCACTTCATTGTTGGTGTGTAGGAATGCAACCAATTTCTGTGCGTTGATTTTTTATCCTGCAACTTTGCTGAATTCATGAATCACTTCTAGCAGTTTTTTGGTGGAATCCTTTGGGTTTTCCATATAGAGTATCAAGTCATCTGCAAAAAGTGAAAGTTTGACCTCCTCCTGGCTGATTTGGATGCCTTTTATTTCTTTGTGTTGTCTGATTGCAGAGGCTAAGATTTCCATACTATGTTTAATAACAGTGGTGAGAGTGGACATCCCTGTCTTGTTCCTGACCTTAGGGGGAAAGCTCTCAATTTTTCCCCATTGAGGATGATATTAGTGTTGGGCTGTTCATATATGGCTTTTATGATCTCGAGGTATGCTCCTTCTATCCTAGTTTCTTGAGGGTTTTTATCAAGAAAGGTGGTGTATTTTGTCAAATGCTTTCTCTGCATCTACTGAGAGGATCATATGGTTCTTGTCCTTTCTTTTATTGATGTGATGAATTATGTTAATTGTGTTGTGGATATTGAACCAGCCCTGTATCCCAGGTATAAATCCCTCTTGATCATGGTGAATAATTTTTTTTATTGTATTGTTGGAGCCGGTTGGCTAATATCTTGTTGAGGAATTTTTCATCCATGTTCATCAGGGAAATTGGTCTATAGTTTTCCTTTTTAGTGGGGTCTCTTTCTGGTTTTGGAATCAAGGTAATGCTGGCTTCATAGAAAGAGTTTAGTAGTTTTCCTTCTATTTCTATTTTTTGGAACAGCTTCAAGAGAATAGATGTTAACTCTCCCTTAAATGTTTGGTAGAATTTCCCTGGAAAGCCATCTGGCCCTGGATTCTTGTGTTTTGGCAGGTTTTTGATTACTAATTCGATTTCCTTACTGGTTATGGGTCTTTTCAAATTTTCCATTTCTTTCTGTTTCAGTTTTGGTAGTGTATATGTTTCTAGGAATGTGTCCATTTCTTCCAGATTGCCCATTTTATTGGCATATAATTGCTCAAAATATCTCTTTTTATTGTTCTTATTTCTGCTGTGTTGGTTGTGATCTCTACTCTTTCATTCTTTATTTTATTTATTTGGATCCTTTCCTTTTTCTTTTTGATAAGACTGGCTAGTGGTTTATCAATTTTGTTAATTCTTTCAAAGAACCAGCTTCTGGTTTCATTGATCTGTTCTACTATTTTTTTGGTTTCGATAACATTAATTTCTGCTCTAATCTTGTCTTCTGCTGGTTTTGGGTTTTATTTGCTGTTCTTTTTCCAACTCCTTAAGGTGTAAGGTTAGGTTGTGTATCTGAGATCTTTCTTTCTTCTTTAGGAAGACCTGGATTGCTATATACTTTCCTCTTATGACTGGCTTTGCTGCATCCCAGAGGTTTTGGGTTGTGGTGATATCATTTTCATTGACTTCCATATGGTTTTTAATTTCCTCTTTAACTGCTTGGTTAGCTCAATCATTCTATAGTAGGAAGTTCTTCAGTCTTCAAGTTTTTGTTACCCTTATAAATTTTTTCTTGTGGTTGATTTTGAGTTTCACAGTGTTGTGGTATGAAAATATGCATGGTATGATCTCGATCTTTTTGTACTTGCTGAGGGCTGATTTGTGTCCCAGTATATGGTCTATTTTGGAGAACGTTCCATGCGCACTGGAGAAGAATGTATATGCTGCTTTAGGATGAAATGTTCTAATTATATATAAGTCCTTCTGGTCAAGTGTGTCATTCAAAGCCATTGTTTCCTTGTTGATTTTTTGATAAGATGATCTGTCCATTGTTGTGAGTGGGGTGTTGAAGTCTACTATTATTGTATTACTATCAATGAGTGTCTTTATGTTTGTGATTAATTGATTTATATATTTGGGTACTGTCACATTTGGCACACAAATTTTGACAATTGTTAGGTCTTCTTGGTGGATAGATCCTTTGATTATGATATAATGCCCTTCTTCATCTCTTGTTACAGTCTTTTTTTAAAGTCTGGATTGTCTGATATAAGTATGGCTACTATGGCTTTCTTTTGTTGACCATTAGCATGATAGGTGATTCTCCATCCCCTTATTTTCAGTCTGAAGGTGTCTTTAGGTCTTAAGTGGGTCTTTTTAAACAGCATATAGATGGATCTTGTTTTCATATCCATTCTGTTACCCTATGTCTTTTGATTGGAGCATTGAGTCCATTGACGTTTAGAGGGAGTACTGAAAGTATGAATGTATTGCCATTATGATGCTTGTAGAGTTGGAGTTTCTGGTGATGTTCTCTGGACCTTTCTAATATTTGTTGCTTTTGGTATTTATTATTTATTCATTTCTATGTATATATATATTTTTTCATCTTTTCTCCCCTCAGAGTGTCCCCCTTAAAATATCTTGCAGGGCAAGTTTAGTGGTCACGAATTCCTTTAATTTTTGTTTGTCTGGGGAACTTTTAATCTCTGCTTCTATTTTGAATGACAGCCTTGCTGTATGAAGAATTCTTGGCTGCATATTTTTCTGATTCAGCACACTGAATATATGCCGCCACTCCTTTCTGGCCTGCCAAGTTTCTGTGGATAGGTCTGCTGTAAATCTGATCTGTCTTCCCTTGTAGGTTAGGGACTTTTTTCCCTTGCTGCTTCATGATTCTCTCCTTGCCTGAGTATTTTGTGAATTTGACTATGATATGCCTTGTTGATGATCGGTTTTTGTTGAATCTACTGGGGGTCCTCTGTGCTTCCTGGATTTTGATATCTGTGTCTTTCCCCACGTTAGGAAAGTTTTCCACTATGATTTGCGCACATAACCTTCTACCCCTATTTCTGTCTCTTCCTCTTTTGGGACCCCTATGATTCTGATGTTGTTCCTTTTTAATGAGTCACTGATGTCTCTAATTCTTAAATCGTGCTCTTTTGCCTTAAGCTCCCTCTTTTTTTTCTGCTTCATTATTCTCTATAAGTTTGTCCTCTATATCGCTGATTCTCTGTTCTGCCTCATCCATCCTTGCCGCAGCGGCATCCATCCATGATTGCAGCTCAGTTATAGCATTTTTATTTCATTCTGACTCTTTTTTACTTCTTTTATCTCTGCAGAAAGGGATTCTAATCTATTTTCTACTCCAGCTAGTATTCGTATTATCGTGATTCTGAATTCTGGTTCAGACATCTTGCTTGTATCTGTGTTGGTTAAATCCCTGGCTGTTGTTTCTTCATGCTCTTTCTGTTGGGGTTAATTCCTTCATTTTGTCATTTTGAAGGGAGAAAAGGAATTAATGAGGTAGAAAAATTAAAAATAAAAAAATTAAAATTAAAAAAATATTAAAATTTAAAAATTAAACACACACACACACACACAAATTGAATAAATGACGCTAGATCCTAGGTGTGTTTTGTTCTGGGTGTTGAATGTGGTTTGACAGATTAGAGAAAAAAATGGGAGAGGGGGAAAGAAAAAAAAAAGGAAATCATTTGAGAATTTGAAAGAATGAATACACTGCAGTAAACTAAAATGAGAAAATGGAGGTAAAATAGAATTTGAAAAAATATTCACAGAAGTAAAGAATATAGTAGAAAAAATTAAAGAAAAATATTTTTATTAAAATTAAAAATAACAATGAATTTTTTCTTTTTCTATATTAAGAAAAAGAAAAGAAACGAAAAAGAAAAAAAGAGAAAATGGGAAAAGGAAAAAAGGAAATCGTTTGAAAATTTGAAAAAGTGAATATACTGTAGTAGACTAAAATAAAATGATGGAAATATAATAGAATTTGAAAAATTTTACATAAAAGCAAAAAATATAGTGAAAAATTAAAGAAAAATATTTTTAATAGAAATTGAAGGTAAAAATGAATTTTTCTTTTTCTTCATTCAAGAAAAAGAAAAGAAACAAAAAGAGAAAAAAAGGAAAAAGAAAAAAGAAAAAAGGCGATTTTTTTGAAAATTTGAAAAGGTGAATACACCGAAGTAGACTAAAATAAAATGATGGAAGTAAAATAGAATTTGAAAAAAATTACACAAAAGTAAAAAATATAGTAACAAAAATTAAAGAAATATTTTTAATAAAAATTGAAAATAAAAATGAATTTTTCTTTCTGTATTCAAGGAAAAGAAGTGAAAAACAGAAAAAAGAAAGAAAATTGAATAGACCTGCTTACAGATTGAAGTAGGTCTGAAATAACTTCGTTTACTCCTAGAAGTCAGTCTATGTAGCACTTTATAGTCCATAAACTAAGCCGGTGTTGAGACTTGTATTCTTGAAGAGCGAGGTTGGCCCAGTTGGTCAGGGCTCAGTGAAACAGCTCCGTTCTCCACTAGATGGCGCTGCTAGCCTACTGAGGTGGAGTGTTGTGGTGCTAGTAGGTGCGTATGCGCATGCGCGGGAGTGGTGAAAATGCGCCACCCAGCAACCCAGTCTGTTCTCCCGAATCAGTTATCGCGCACCTGTCCTCTCTCTTCAGCTTTTGTCCACTCTATGCTTTTTCACTCTCCGTGACCAGGCCCCAGGCAGTACCTCTCTCCCGAGTTTTGTCTCAGTTGTGGCTGTTTCCCCAGCCCCTTACTTCTGAAGGACTGTGGCTTTGACCCATCCTGCCCCCCTGCGGGAGGGTCTCACTGAGCAATGGCCGAATGCCGTTTGCACCCAGGAACGCTTGTTGGTCTTTGCTGCTGCCGGTGCCCCGAGACTGTGGCCAGGTGTCAGCCCGCCCCAGAAAAAGTTTGCAAAATAGTGTAGCAGCAGTGCTTCAGGGATTATGGAAGATCACAACACACATCTGGCACCAGGCTTCACCCTTAACGACCTTGCTCCAGCACCAGTGAATGTGGCTGTTTTCTGGGGTCTGCTGGGACCAGGTCACTTCAACAGTCTCTACTAAGCAGTGGAACTGCTTTTCCCCATGTGGCCGAGAACCTCCCGGACCCCACTCTGTTCCTGGGGATTCGCCCTTCCCACCAGAGCAATGCCAGGTATGGAGCTGTGGAGTTGCAGACTGCACTCCCCTTGTTTACAGTCTTAATGGAATTTAAACCCTCTCCTTTCACCCTTTTTAGTTTAGTCCCTGTAGCTGTTTCCAATTTTCCACTTTCTCTCCAGCTGCTTTTGGGGAGGGGTGTTTTTCCTGTATTCTTCCCCCCCCCCCCGTCTCCATCCTCTCTCTGCTTGCAAAAGCACCTCCCTTCCTGCACCTCTTGCTCCCCAAGTTCACTTCTCTGCTCCGCTTACCCGCTGGATTCTGTAGTTCAGGTTGTGCAGAATGTTGTGTTAATCCTCCAGTCAGTTTTCTAGGTGTGCAGGATGGTTTAGTGTTGGTCTGGCTGTATTTCATGGATGTGAGACACACAAAAAACTTCCATGCTGTTCCTCCATCTTGGCTCCTCCTCCCTAGTTTGTCTTTAATAGATAATGCTGCTATAAACATCAGGGTGCATGAATTAGTACTTTTGTTCTCTGTGGGTAAATACCTAATAGTGCAATTCCTGGATCATAGGATATTTCTATTTTTAAGTTTTTGAGGAAACACTATACAGTTCCAGAGTGGCTGCACCAGTTTGCATTCCCACTAACAGTCCAGGAAGATTCCTCTTTCTCCACATCCTTGCCAGCACCTGTTCTTTCTTGTATTGTTTTTTAGTCATTCTGACAGGTGTGAAGAGATATCTCATTGTATTTGTATTTTCCTGATGATGAGTGACATTGAGCATCTTTTCATGGGTCTGTTGGCCATCTGGATGTCTTCTTTGGAGAAATGTCTATGTGTTTTCTGCCCATTTTTAATTGGATTATTCATTTCTTGGGGTGTTCAGTTTTATACATTTTTTATATATTTTGAATACTAGTCCTTTATCAGATATGTCACTTGCAAATATCTTCTCCCATTCCAAAGGTAGTCTTTTAGTTTTATTTATTGTTCCTTCATTATGCAGAAGCTTTTTATTTTGATGTAGTCCAAATAGTTTATTTTGCTTTTGTTTCCCTTGCCTCCAGAGATATGTCTAGAAAGAAGTTTCTAAGGCCAATGTCAAAGAGGCTAATGCCTATGTTCTCCTCTAGGATTTTTATAGTTTCAAGTGTCACATTTAGGTCTTTAACCCATTTTGAATTTGTTTTTATGTATGATGTAGGAAAGTGGTCCAGTTTCACTCTTTTGTACATTGCTGTCTAATTTCCCCATACCATTGTTGAAGAGACTGTCTTTTTTCTGTTGGATATTCTTTCCTTCTTCATTGAAGATTAATCGATGATATAGTTGTTGGTTTATTTCTGAGTTTTCTATTCTTTTATATTGATTTATATGTATATTTTTGTGCCAGTACCATAATGTCTGGATGACTACAGCTTTGTAATGTAGCTTGAAATCTGGAATTGTGACATCTCCAGATTTGCTTTTCTTTTTCAAGGTTGCTTTGGCTATTTGGTATCTTTTGTGATTGCATACAAATTTTAGGATTGTTTGTTCCAGCTCTGTGAAAAATGTTGATGGTATATTGACAGGGATCATATTAAATTGTAAGTAATTTTGAGTACAGTAGATATTTTAACAATAGTTCTTCTTCCAATGCATGAGTATAGAATATTTTTCCATTTTTTGTATGTGTCACATTCAATTTCTTTCATCAGTGTTTTAGTTTTCAAAGTACAAGTCTTTCACCTCTTTGGTTAGGTTTATTCCTAGGTATCCTACTGTTTTTGGTGAAATTGTAAGTGGGATTGATTCCTTGATTTTTTTCTGCTGCTTCATTATTGGTGTATATAAATGCAAGAGATTTCTGTACATTGCTTTTGTATCCTATGACCTTACTGAATTCGTTCATCAGTCCTGGCAGTTTTTTGGTACATCTTTATGGTTTTCTGTGTAGAGTTTCTGGTCATCTGCAAATAATGAAAGTTTTACTTCTTCCTTGCCAATTTGACTGCCTTTTAGTTCTTTTTGTTGTCTGATTACTGAGGCTAGGACTACCATATTAGATAACTGTGATGTACCTTTTCTGACCGCAATGTTATGAAGCTAGAAATAAACCATAAGAAAAAAATTTAAAAGAGGCTAAACAAATGCTACTAAACAATGAATGGGTCAACCAAGAAGTCAAAGAAGATATTTAAACAAATTACATGGAGACAAATGAAAATGGAAACACAGAGGTCCAAAACTTTTGGTATATAGCAAAAGCAGTCCTAAGAGGGAAGTATATAGCAATAAAGCCCTATATCAAGAAACAAACAAACAAAAAATCTCAAATAAACAAATTAACCTTACATCAAGAGCTAGAGGGGTGCCTGAGTGGCTCAGTCAGTTAAGTGTTCAACTTCAGTTCAGGTCATGATCTCACAGTTAATGAGTTCGAGCCCCGCATCAGGCTATCTGCTGTCAGCGCAGAGCCTGCTTCAGATCCTCTGTCCCCTTCTCTCTCTGACCCTTCTCTGCTCATGCACATGCTCTCTCTCTCAAAAGTAAATAAACATTAAAAACAAATAAGGGATCTAGAAAGAGAACAATAAAAGAACCCTAACGCCAACAGAAGAATGGAAAAAATAAAGATTAGAGCAGAAATAAATGATATAGAAACAAACAAACAAAGAACAGATCAGTGACACCAGGAACTCGTTCTTTGAAGAAATTAATAAAATTGATAAATCTCTAGCCAGACCTACCAAAAAGAAAAGAGAAAGGACCCCGATAAATAAAATTATAAAGGAGAGAGGAGAAATAACAACCTGTGCCACAGAAATAGAAACAATTATATGAGAATATTATGGAAAAACTATATGCCAACAAATTGGACAGCCTGGAAGAAATGTATAAATTTCTACAAACATATAAATTATCAACACTGAAACAGGAAGAAATAGAAAACTTGAACAGATAACCAGCAAAGAAATTGAATCAGTAATCGAAAAAATCCCAACAAACAAAAGTCCAGGGACAGATGCCTTCACAGGTGAATTCTAACAAACATTTAAGGAAGAATTAATACCTATTCTTCTCAAACTATTCCGAAAAATAGAAAAGGAAGAAAACTTTCAAATTCATTCTATGAGGCCAGCATTACCCTGATCCCAAATCCAGATAATGACTCCACCAGAAAAGAGAATTATAGGCCAATATCCCTGATGAACATGGATGCAAAAATTCTCAATAAAACACTAGCAAACTGAATCCAACAATGCATTAGAAAAATCACTCACCACAATCAAGTGGGATTTATTCCTGGGTTGCAAACGTAGTTCAATATTCACAAATCAATAAACCTGATACACCACATCAATAAAAGAAAGGATAAGAACCACATGATCCTCTCAATAGATGCAGAAAATGCATTTGACAAGGTACAGCATCCATTCTTTTTTTAAATTTTCTTTTTTATTTTTAAAAATTTACATCCAAATTAGTTAGCATATAGTGCAACAGTGATTTCAGGAGCAGATTCCTTAGTGCTAAATGGGTACAGCATCTATTCTTGATAAAAACCCTCAACAAAGTAAATTTAGAGGAAACATACCTTAAGATAATAAAAGCTTTAAATGAGAAAGCCACAGCTAATATTATCCTCACTGGAGAAAAAGTGATAATTTTTACTCTATGGTCAGGGATAAATGAATATTTGTATACTGCATTTCTACGATCAGAATTTCTGGGAAAAGAATTTATATATTTTTAATTTTTTAATGTTAAATATCAAAATTTATACTTCTACCAAGAAGGGGGAAATGACTATCTTTTCCTCAAATATATTAATTCTAGTGACCTGTAAATTTAAATACATAAGGTGGCCCAACATCAAACATGGTAAATTTCTGTTGGTTTGGTATTTGAAAGTTCAGTGCCCCCTTTGGGCTGCATAATTCCCATAAAGTATAATGTATTTCAAGGAATGGAGGCAGACCCTACAGAGATCCTGGATTATTGCTACTTTGGGCAACTGACTCTTGGAGGTAATTAAAACAAATATAGTCAAATTAAAAAAATGTGATCTTATTTGTGGCTAATGTAATGAGGACATGAGAGTGGAAAGGTTATTTGAAGTCTCTATGTTTTAGTCACTTAATTAATATAGTATCATCAAGAAGATTGATATTTATTTATCTCTCATGTAATAGTCAAGGAATGCATGGCAGAATGGCAAGGGGGCCAGGGAGGATGGAGCAGATCTTTCATGGTTAACACAGGCTTCCAAAGTTGTTCGAGTTGTCACCACTTCTCAGCCAGCAAGAAGACAGGTAGAGGATACCTAGGGCAGGCATGTTTAAGTAGATGACTAGAAAGTGACACATATTTCTGTTAGGATCCTGTGGCCATACTGTGGAGCTCAGTGACTATGTTCTAACTAACACATGGGGTGCTCTATTCTCATAAGAAAGAAGGGGGGACAGACATTAGGGGAAAGTCCATAGTCTCCATTATTGGTGTCAATAGGTCAAGAGGAAAAGAGAAATTGCACTACATGAAGGATCTTATATTTCATTGACAGAAAATCCATCTTTGGTAATCCAAACTCATAATGAATTGGATTATACACTTCATCCTCTGAATGAGTGAATATAAAGAGTTAGAAATACTGAAAATAAAGGACAAAGATGTATAGTGACATGTCCAGGATTGTAAAAATTTTATGAATGAAATATATGCTTTGTTGAATTTCTAAATTAAATCATGCCCATTTACTTTGATCTTAGAATTTTGTTATTACAAAGCCCTAAATCATAGCACTAATCAAATCTGGTGAGAATGATACTTAATCATCCAACATTTGATTACTTATAATAAGGGAGAAACAACTTGGCCAGAAATGCTTTTACTATAGTCACATCTTAGTGCCTTTGTATCTTCAGGGAACCTATAATCAGTATAAGTCTAACACTTATAGACCAATGGTAATTATGGCCTATCTACAGTACAGGTCCCTGATTTTTACCCCTTTTACACCTCTGCATTCTTTACTAGCACTGCTTTTTTTTTTTTTTTTTTTTTTTTTTTGAGGGAGAGAGACAGACAAAATGTGAGTGGGGGAGGGGCAGAGAGAGAGAGGGAGACACAGAATCCGAAGCAGGCTCCAGGCTCTGAGCTGTCAGCACAGAGCCCAACGCGGGGCTCAAACTCACAAGCTGTGAGATCATGACCTGGCTGAAATCGGATGCTCAACCGACTGAGCCACCCAGGGCCCCCCTACTAGCAATGCTTTTTAAGTTCATATATCCTTCATTATTACTCATTGCCATCTCATTTTAATTGTCATTTATCTCCCAGAGATGGGAAAATAGTTTTGCAGCTAACTCATCTATTGAAATTTGGGCTCATTTATCTTTCTATAATGTTCATATATTTACACATGATTATGTGCACTAATCAGTTCCTCCTATTCTTAGTGCAGAATCTTTTTTGCTTAAGTTCACCTGCCTTACAATTCCTTGAATCTTTGTCTATATAAAAAAAGATAAAAATGAGTATATTTATATATAAACACATATATTTGATAGAATGTAGAAAAAACTTCACGTGTCTACAGGACTTTTTGTCATTATTTGGGCACTATTTTGAAGTTCTTATAGAAGACTTAGAAAAATCAGACTTCCTCCTAAAAATTAAATTATGAATTCAAGACATAATGGACTAGAACTTACATAATTTAATTCACATAAAAGAAACACACTAGCTCCTAGGCTCTTGTACCTTGAATGTATTCTAAGAGAATTTATTAAAAAATATGTAGTCTCTGTCATCCGAAAGGTTGGCTCACAATATAAGACTGCAAAGAACGAAGAAAGAATTATAAAACAAATGCTGTCAATGCCCAAATAAACCCTTCTCAGAGAGAGGGAGGCATTAGCAAATAGACTTTGACTATTTCCCATCCCATTAACAGAACTACCATGAATGTGTGTCTTCTAAGATTAAAATTCAATTTACCTAACTCTCTATTTTCCTGATTTCATATTTGCCCCAAACTTTCAGATGTTGATTGGCTTCTCATATACCTTGCTATGATAAGTATTCACATACACATGATATTTATACTTCTCATTGACAATATATTGGCATTCTGATGGTATCTATATAACAAGACCCTCTCTTTTAGGTCCTGGTTATTTTGCACCCAACAAGAATAATTGCCTGGACTGTTAAGGGGGGGGGGTCTATCTGGAATGTGGCAAACCATTGAGGTCTAGCTTGGTTCTGCTCATCTCTAGTAACACTAGATTATGTTTCACAAATCAGAGTGCTTACCACAATACCTGGGGAACTTTAAGAAAATAATTTAAGAAAAACAGAGATTTATGTACCTCACCCCAAACCTGTAAAATCAGAATATTTGTTGGTAGAACCTAAGAATCTCTTTAAAGTCACCTTAGTCGATCATATGTAATTAATCTAACAATTGGTCAGTGACCCATGTTTATAAAATCACTGTGACAGTTCTACCATGCTGCAACTGTCACCCATTCCTTTTCAAGACATTTCTGCCATACTTGGGCAAACTCTATACATGTACCTCATTTTAGAATACACACACAGATATAAATGTATAATACATACATAGACATAAAATATACATGTATACATGTTAAGCTATTATTACTTATATAACAACCAGTATTCCTTTTTAGGCTCTGTGCCAGTATTCATTTTTAGGCTCTGTGTATAGTCAGTTCCCTCAATGATATTAAATGGAGATTGACTATCAAAATTTTGAATTATTGCAACTATTTTTAAAATATTTCAAATAATGGTATTTACTGCATTACTCTGTCTATTCTTTATTGGAGAAGCAGCTTTTTGGGGATCCTTTCTGTGTCTTGGAATTCATCAAATATTTAATACCCTGAGAATCGAAGCCAGCACATTTAGTAAAAGCCATAAATATAGTGTTCTGCTCAATAAATACATGGATGAATGAATCATTTTGATTTACTTAGTTCTACCTAATATTGAATCAAAACTTAAGATTATATATATATGCATAATAAGAAAATGTGTTGAAAATGATGGATATGAAGAAATCCCAAAGATAGGAAAATCAGGATAGAGAAATTCATTGGTCAGATGAATATATCAAATGAAAGCCATGAGACCTTGAACACTTACTAAAGTAAAGGGTACAATTCAAAAGGAAACAAGTTAAAAGGGAAACAGTGATTGATTTAACAGATACTCATTGAGACACTGTTCTAGGTTATGGCCACATGGTGGTGAATAGGGCAATGCTCTCATAAAGATTACATTTAAAGGGGAAACTATAGTCAAATGAAGACTCTATAAAAAAGAAAATCACACTTCAGGATGGCTTCAACTATCACATAATATTGTAAAAACTTAAAATAAATTGGTCAAGCCTGGACCTTTTTTTTAAATTTATTTTTAATTATTTTGAGAAAGAATCAGAGACCAAGCAAGGGAGGGGCAGAGAGAGAAGGAAACAGAATCCAAGGCAGGCTCCACACTGTCAGCACAGAGCCCAATGCAGGGCTTGAACTCACGAACTATGGATCATGACCTGAGCTGAAATCAAGAGTCAGTTACTTAACCGACTGAGCCATCCAGCTGCCCCAAGACTGGCCCTTCTTGAAGTATTACTGTATTTCAACCTGATGATAGCCTTAGATAAAGTGAAAGTCCATGAGTAGATCTCAAAATAATATTTTGTCAATCAGAGTCTATATAAGATAAACATAATACTGTTTCTATCCTTATTCCTCATACTTCCTCTTTCATACTACCCAATTGCTTTCATATGACTTCATGCAGTCTACCACTTTTTTTTCTTCAGATTTATCCAACTAGCACAAAATCTATTTCTACAAAATATCACATGCAACATTTCTGTTAACAGAAGTTGCCCCATATATTTCTATTCTCATTCTCAGTCAATGCGATCTATCTGCACTGAAATATTCTCTGTTATTCAAACTCACCAGGCATACTCCTAACTTAGATCTGGCATTAGCTTTTCTCTGCCCACAGTACCAGACAGTCTGCAATGGAAGAGTAATATAGTTGAAGATTTTCAGTGCTCTATGGGTTTAAGCCATGTGTAAAAGCTATGTAATGATTAAGTTAGAGAAGCTGTTATAGTTGCAGCCTATTAAAAATAGTAATATTGAATATTTTCCTCTTGTTTAGAATTCTTTGGTTACTAAATTGGCAGAATATCTATTAAGGGGGCTTTGGCATATTAGAGGTTTGCATTGGATTCTGCCTTTAATGTATAATTTGTGTAATGCTTTTCATTTGATGTGCTGGCTTTGTGATATTTTTCATGTAATAAATATGTGCCTCACGTATGACAGTCACTGTCCTAGGTTCTAGGGATTCAGAGAATAAGAGAGAGATGAATAACTCTGTGTGGGATGGGGCAAAGGATATATAATAAACAAATAGATAAATAAGAAAATACTATATAGTGATGAAAACTATGAAAATAGGGAGATGGGAAGACAAATGACTTGTAGTACTTTCAGATTGTGTTGTTAGGAAAGGCTTCTTTGAGGTTTTGAAGGCTGACTGTCTAGAAGAAGCTACTATGTGGCAATGAGAAAAAAAAAAAAAAACATTCCAGACAACGGAATAGTTAGTGCAAGGGTCCTAAAAAGGAATGAGCATTCACTCATTCATTCATTCATGGTTCCATGCTACAAATACTTAATGGATCTTACAGTGTTCTAGGCCCTGTTTTAGGTATTAGGATTCAAAAGTGAATGACACAAATGTCTCTTCCCTCCTGCAACTAAATTCCAAAGGTGGAAACAATAAAGTATAAGAATTATAAATATGTTATATTTCATATTGGAGTTTAGTAACTGCTATAAAAATTGTACATGGTAAGAGTGGATTAAAGCACAAGTGTCAGGGTGTGTGGGGAGGGATGGAGCAGATTCAAATATTAGGTAGACCTCATTGAGAGGACGTATTGAACAAAGACTTAGAAACGGCGGGAATATTGAGTATCTCAAAGAGTCTATGGAAAATCGGTGAAAAGAGCCTCCCTCAGAACATAGGCAGACAAGTGACACCAGACAGCAGACACAGAGTCTAGCATGAGAATAGCTTGGGTAGAAAGGCAACTGACAGCAATGCCACCATTGCTGAATTTTTGTCACTGACCTCGTAGTTAGATTCATGCTACCCTATATGTGAATATTTGCTTAACTCTCGCTGTGTTTTCACTGCTACTAGATTTGAAATTCTAGGGAGCAGGAAAATTTTCACCTAGGTCTTCTTCCTATCTCATATGGGGCAAGAGAAACACCTAAATTCTTTGGCTTTAACAGTGGGAATCAGGAACATGCTTTCTACTGAGCCTCATAAAACATGAAATTCCTTCAAAAGGAATCATCTTCAGATTTTAGATAACAGATAAAATGACAGACATTCTATTATAGTTTTTCAACTCCTTAAATATAATAGGAAGAGTAAAAAGCCACAAATTAAAACTGAGTTAAAATCTGACTTATATGTGAATTATATACTAAATTAAATTCTACCATTTATCCTAATATTTGCCATGTTTTAACTCATTTAATTTTGATATTCAACAGTAGTTTAATCGTGCTATATTTTGGCATAAATTATCTTACCTATTTAACACTTTCTATTTTTATAACAATGCAAAGTCTTGTCTATTTTTAAAAAAAAAAACTACCTGATTTTCAATTTTCAAGTTTGAAAAGTCCCCTCTGAAATATCTGACCTCCAAAAGCATAATACAAAGAAAGTAAATCACAAAACATATTGTTATTATTTTCCTTGTGTTGGACTATCAAGTTTATCTTGGTCTTTAGAGATTCCTCAGCTTTCCAAAGTCTATATTGTTATGCTTTCCACTGGAGACTCTCAGATTTCAGTAATTGGAGCTCATTGCCAACCCTTTTCTGATAACTTCCTGAAGAATATCCAAAAGCCCATTAACATGCAGTGCATTAAGCTGCTTCAGGGTTTGCAACTGTATTGGAGAAACAGAGAACAACTTATACAATTCCTCTGGGGTGTGTATAAATCTCTTCAGCTCCTGATGTGTATGCTGTATTAATAACCAAAACCATGCAGGATAGAGCAATTGTATAAGAAAAAGAATATTAAGCTTTTTCTCTTCTAAACATTTTTACCACAATCTCCAAATCTCCATTTTACAATAAATACATAACCTTTTTGCTTGATGCTTCACAAATTTGACTGCTTTTCCTTTTTTTCTTAGAGATAAGTCTTTTGAATTATTTAACAATCCATAATATTTTGACCCATGGTCTCCTTATTTAGTGCTAGTTGTTCATGCATACCATCTCCACTATTTGTTGTGTGTCATCTGTGTACAAGATGCCAAGAGTCCGTTGCCTCTTCTGCCTCTTAGATGCTGCAGGGCGGTGACCAAATGTCCATGGTCATGGACCTTGACATTTCTTGCTCCTTTTTCTTGATTGCTTTTCCTGTTTTCCAATTCCTAACTCTAAACAGTAGCTGTTTGCTTCTCTCCTGTTTGACTCCCAGTTTAATTTTATCTTCCCAATGTCATTGCCTCTTTGATAATGGACTAAGGTTTTCCTTTAAGCTTAATTTTCTCCTCTGGTCCCAGATATGACTGCCCAGTTACCTTGTTCACTTGTAGTGACACCACTAGTATTATTCTCAAATGATTTTCCTGTTTGTCGTCCTTAAGGGCTATGTACAACATCTAATTTCATTACTCAAGAGCAAACCTTAATATAATTAATCCATTGGAAGAATAGAAATTAAACTTTCCCTTTCATGTGTATTACAGTTTCATATTTTCATGAATTGACTATTAAAGTTTCCTGATGAAAACTTAGAATGAGATCATAAATTCCTCAAGATTTGGGGGGTTATTTTCCTCTTACTGTTTAGCAAAAGAATTTTTATGTAAAATTGTGAAATGATGCAAGAAACTATATTAGGGGTATCATAAGTTTATGAAATTAAGAATATAAAACATAAAAAGAATGAAATTCTTCCTAACTCCTGCCACATCCTCAATAAGGCTGAAATAGCTGAAGTAGACTTGAAACTCACTGAGTATATTCTGTGATTATAGCTGCAATGTGCTTTTTACATTTAATATACTTTGGGGAGCTCCTGGGTGGCTTAGTCAGTTAAGTGTCTGATTTTTGGTTTTGGCTCAGGTCATGATCTCACAGTTCATGGGTTCAAGCCCTGCATTGGGCTCCATCCTGCTGGTATGTAGCCTGCTTGGGATTCTCTCTCTCTCTCTCTCTCTCTCTCTCTCTCTGTCCCTAACCCCCCACCACAAATAAATAAATAAACTTTAAAAATGAATTTAATATAATTTTTAACTAACTGCCTAAGTTTCATCTACTGCATAACTTGATTTACACTGTCCTAATTTTTACAAATTTCCCCCTGAATTAAAATGAGTTTTTCTGATTCTTGCTATGCATAGATTTGCATCATGCTTAGAGCTTCTAATGTAAGATTTTAAACCAATATTTTATGGATGGATGACACATCTGAGGAAAACAGAAAGAAATTTCCTTTTTCTGGAAAATAAACCAATTTCAGGAAAATTTGCTGTGTAACAAATCACCCAAAATTCAGTGGCTTAAAACAGCAGCCACTTATATTTTTTACAAGCAATCAGGTCATCTGAGGATCAGCTGATCTAGGCTAGGGTCCATTTGGCGATTCTCTTGGTTTCAGCTTAGTTCACTCACACCTACTGGGACAGCTAATGGTCAGCTGATTTAGATTGGCTTGGCTACATTTGACTTAGTTCCACGTGCCTCTCATTCTCCTGGGACCAGGCACCAGCTGGGGCACGTCCTTCTCATGGTGACAGCAGAAATACATGAAATGGAGGCATTTTACAAGCCTCTTTTTGTGTCCTGGCTCCTGAAATTTTATTGACAGAGCAAACTATATGGCCAACCCAAGAGTTCAGGGGTGGGAAAGAAGCCCCACTTAAAGTGAAAGCCACAGCAAAGTTACTTGACAAATGAAGTTGATCCAGGGAGGAGTGAAGAATTAAGTCCATTACTACCATCTATCACACCATTTATAGTGGTGAAAATATTTGTATCTGTATCTATATCTATCTACTTACCTATTTATAATTTATCAGTTTAGTGTTTATAGTAAATAAAAGTCTTTAATATCTTAAAAAACTATTTGGTTTTTACAAAAGTGAGATGAACCATGGAACATAGAAATTAATTCCACTTAAGAGTAATTTGGGTCAATCTAAAGGGGAAACTTCTAAGCTACTCCTCAAATGTTTCCACATACCAATCTGTCTGCAATATAACTAAATGCAAGTCTTTAGAGAACTCTCCTGTAGGCACATAGGAATTGGCAAGCAGAATAAATAGGTAAACAGCAATAATCATACAGATCTGTCTGAAATGCTCCAATGACATCATTACATAGCTAGTGTTTCTTTATAAAGATTGTGAATGTAATTGCAGTTTTTAACTCTCTCTCCATTCCCATTTTTCTTATCTATCAGGCATACAAACAAAAGCCCTATAGAAAAATTAACTTTTGTGAGAATGGTTACTATTTCTTGTGCACTGCTCTGTGTCAATGTATTTTGCAAGACATTTTATATTATCTCTAATCCTTCCACAAAACCTCAGGGTAGATATTATTATCAGTACTTTACAGAGATGATACTAAGGCATGATAATTTAAGTAACTTGCCCAGAGTCCTAAATAGCAAATAATGAAAACAGAATTCATACTTAAGATGGTTTAGTTCAAATGTATGTGCTTAGGTAACATTGGCTTTATTTGTAATATAATGAGTATATCTCTATTGAACCAATTAGTGGAAATAAAATAAGGTCCATGGCTTCTGCTACATATGCTAAATAATGGGGGCAAGAAGAAATATGTTTATTACAGGGTAATGCACTCAGATGCCTGTGGGGATCTCCTTGCTCAAATTTAATTGTAAATGGATGATTGCCAGCAGCCCTAACCTGAGAAAGCCATGGTGACCAGGGGCTCAGAGCCACAGAATTATGCCACCAGGTAAGCCCTGAGACTAGTAGAGGTACTAGATAATATTAATAGGACTCTAGAATGGGCAATGGAGAGGGGAGACAATAAGCAACCATTGGCAGTGGCAGAGGTGGTTTTTTGTCTCACTGACCTTCTTCTGCTAAGTTTCCCTCAAAGGAGAGGTCCATCAGGATGTATATACAGAGGTGAATTGAGTTTTACAAGAGGTTAAAGACAGCAAAAACTCTGATATGGCACCTAGTATGGACGTATTGCCCCAGCCTCTGAGATTGGTAGATACCCTTTAGCTGTCAGCTCCTACAGGGATTAGATTTAGATGAAGAAAGCCACTTTGGCTAAAATCACTTCCCTTCCCAGGACATTCCACATTCAGTGACTTCTTAAATTAGGAGTGACCATTGAGACCAACTTGGGATGACTCTGAAGAGCTATTCTAGCTCCAGATTTCACCACGGTTAAGCTGAAGCTATTGTCACAACTTGATTTCTTGCTCTTCACAATCCTCTTTTTTCTCCTCGTGCTGCAAGTGTTGATTCCAAAGGCACTCCACAGTAAATCTCCTAAGCACTAAACTCTTTCTCAGAGTCTATCTTCTGGTAATCCAACTCATGGAAAACATAGATTTCTTTGCAAAAACATACAGCAATTTGAGGCACTCCCATTTCTAAGTATATATGGGATTGAGAAACATTTTCCCCAAAACAGCAACAAAGGCTGTACTTACCTCTTTAAAAATGTATACCTAAATTATGATACAAGACTTTTTCAGAGCCTGAAACTTTCCCTTTCAAGTTGTGTCATATTTTTACCTCTGGAATAATGGGTGGAAAACCAAAAGACCATTAAGAATATTTTCCATGAAAAAAAGGAATTATCTTCAACAAAGATGAATTCAATTCACTTCCACGAGTAAAACTTAACTACTCCATGTTAATTTTGTAATTTTAATTTGAAATTTAATTTTCCGTTTTAACTCACTTTTTTTAGTTTCTTTTTTGTTTCAAGTTATTTAAATTCCAGTTTATAATATTAGTTTCAAGAGTAGAATTTAGACATTCATCACTTACACATAACACCCAGTGCTCATCACAGGTGCCCTCCTTAATACACATCATCCATTCAGCTCATCCCCTACCTACCTCCCTGCATCAACCCTCAGTTTGTTCTCTGCAGTTAAGAGTCTGTTTTATGGTTTGCCTCTCCTTTTTTCACCCTATGTTCATCTGTTTCATTTCTTAAATTCCACATATGAGTGAAATCATATGGTATTCGTCTTTCTCTGACTTATTTCTCTTAGCATTACACTCTCTAGCCCTCTTCACATGATTGCAAATGGCAAGATTTCATTCTTTCCATAGCTGGGCAATATTCCATTGTATATATATACCACCTCTTTATTCATTAGTTAGTGGACATTTGGGCTCTTTCCATAATTTTCCTATTGTTGATAATGCTGCTATAAGCATTGGGGTGCATGTACCTCTTTGAATCAGTGTTTTTGTATCATTCGGGTAAATACCCAGTAGTACAATTTCTGGGTCATAAGGTAGTTCTATTTTTATTTTTTTATTTTTATTTTTTTTTTAACATTTATTTATTTTTGAGCAGAGAGAGACAGAGCATGAACAGGGGAGGGGCAGAGAGAGAGGGAGATACAGAATCTGAAACAGGCTCCAGGCTCCGAGTTGTCAGCACAGAGCCCGACGTGGGGCTCGAACTCACGGACCGTGAGATCATGACCTGAGCCGAAGTCAGACGCTTAACCGACCAAGCCACCCAGGCGCCCCTATTTTTATTTTTTTGAGAAACCTCTATCCTGTTTTCCACAGTAGCTGCACCAGTTTGCATTCTTGCTAACAATGTGAGGGTTCCCCTTTCTCCCCATCCTTGCCAGCATCTGTTGTTTACTCTGTTGTTAATTTTAGCCATTCTGACAGGTATGAGGTTATATCTCATTATAGTTTTGAGCTGTAGCTTCCTGGTAATGAGTGAGGTTGCGCATCTTTTCATGTGTCTGTTATCCATCTGGATGTTTGCTTTAGAAAAATGTCTTTTATGTCTTTTTTCCATATCTTAACTGGATTATTTGTTATTTAGTTGTTGAGTTTGATAAATTCTTCATATGTTTTGGATACTAGACTTTTATCATATGTTATTTGCAAATATCTTCTCCCATTATTTAGGCTGCCTTTTAATTTTGTTGATTGTTTCCTTCACTGTACAGAAGCTTTTTATTTTGATGAAGTCCCAGTAGTTCAATTTTGCTTTTGTTTCCTGTGGCTTTGGAGATGTGTCTAGTAAGGAGTTGCTATGGTCAATGTCAAAGAAGCTAATGCCTGTGTTGTCCTCTAGGATTTTGATGGTTTCCTGTTTCACATTTAGGTCTTCCATCCATTTTGAATTTATTTTTGTGTATGGCGTAAGAAAGTGGTTCAGTTTCCTTCTTTTGAATGTCCAGTTTTCCCAACACCATTTGCTGAAGAGATTGTCTTTTTCCAATTGGATATTCTTCTCTGCTCCATTGAAGAGTAATTGACCATATGTTTATGGGCCCATTTCTGGGTTCTTTATTCTGTTCCATGTGTCTGTTTTTTGGTAGTACCATACTGTCTTGATGACTATAGCTTTGTAATGTATCTTGAAGTCTGGAATTGTGATGCCTCCAGCTTTGCTTTTCTTTTTCAAGATTGCTTGACTATTTGAGGTCTTTTATGTTTCCATAAAAATTTTAGGATTGTTTGTTCCAGCTCTGTGAAAAATACTGATGGTATTTTCATAAGGATTGCATTAAATGTGTAGATTGCTTTGGGTAGTATAGACATTTTAACATGTTTGCTCTTCCAATCCATGAGCATGAAATAATTTTCCATTTCTTTGTGTCCTCTTCAATTTCTTTCATAAGTATTCTATAGTTTTCAGAGTAAAGTCTTTTACTTCTTTGGTCAGGTGTATTTCTAGGTATCTTTTAATGAAATTGTAAAGGAGACTGATTCTTAGATTTCCCTTTCTCCTGTTTCATTATTGGTGTACAGAAATGCAACAGATTTCTGTATGTAGATTTTATATCCTGCAACGTTACTGACTTTTTGTATCAGTTCTACGATTTTTTTAGGTGGAGTCTTTTGAGTTTTCTACATAGAGTATCATGTCTGCAAATAGTGAAAGTTTGACCTCTACCTGGCCAAGTTGGATGGCCTTCTATTTCTTCTTGTTTTCTGATTGTTGAGGCTAGGACTTTTCATACTACTTTTTGTTAAACAACAATGGTGAGAGTAGACATCCCTGTCTTTTTCCTGACCATAAAGGAAAACCTCTCCATTTTTCCCCATTGAGGAGGATATTAGCTGTGGGCCTTTTGTATATGGCCTGTATGATGTTGAGGTATGTTCCCTCTATCTGTACTTCATTGAGGATTTCTATCAAGGCTGGGTGCTATATTTTGTCAGATGCTTTCTCTGCATCTATTGACAGGATCATATGATTCTTATCCTTTTTTTGTTAATGTGGTGTATCATGTTGATTGATTTGCAAATATTGAAACAACCCTGCAGCCCAGGAATAAATTCCATTTAATTGTGGTGAATAATTTTTTTTAATGTTCTGATGGATTCGATTTGCTAGTATCTTGCTGAGAAGTTTTGCATCCATGTTCATCAGAGATATCGGCCTATACTTCTCCTTTTTTTAGTGGGGTCTTTGTCTGGATTGCAATCAAGGTAATGCTGGCCTCACAGAATGAGTTTGGAAGTTTTCTTTCCGTTTCTGTTTTTTGGAACGGGTTGAGAAACATAGGTATTAACTTTCCTTTAAATGTCTCATAGAGGTGGGGTTTTGCAAGATGGCGGCTTAGGAGGACGCTGGACTCACCGCATGTCCTGCTGATCACTTAGATTCCATCTACACCTGCCTAAATAACCCAGAAAACCACCAGAGGATTAGCAGAACGGAGTCGCCGGAGCCAAACGCAGACGAGAGGCCCACGGAAGAGGGTAGGAAGGGCGGCGAGGTGGTGCGTGCTCCACGGACTGGCAGGACGGAGCCGGGGCGGAGGGGCGGCTCGCCGGCCAAGCAGAGCCCCCGAGTCTGGCTTGCAAAAGCAGAGGGGCCTGACGGACTGTGTTCCCACAACAAGCGCGACTTAGCGTCTGGGAGGTCATAAGTTAACAGCTCTGCTCAGAAAGCGGGAAGGCTGGAGGACAAAGGGAGGGAGAGCTGCTGAACCCCCTGACAACAGAGCTCAGTTTGGTGGGGAACAAAGGCACTCCCCAGCGCCATCTCCCCCGCCCATCCCCCAGCCAAAATCCCAAAGAGAACTAGTTTCTGCCAGGGAACTTGCTCGCTCCGCTCAAACACCCAACTCTGCACTTCTGCGGAGCCAAACCTCCGGCAGCGGATCTGACTCCCTCCCACTGCCACAGGGCCCCTCCTGAAGTGGATCACCTAAGGAGAAGCGATCTAAGCCTGCCCCTCCTGCCCCCGTGCACCTTGCCTACCCACCCCAGCTAATACGCCAGATCCCCAGCATCACAAGCCTGGCAGGGTGCAAGTAGCCTAGATGAGCCACACCACCCCACAGTGAATCCCGCCTCTAGGAGAGGGGAAGAGAAGGCACACACCAGTCTGACTGTGGCCCCAGCAGTGGGCTGGGGGCAGATAGCATGTCTGACTGTGGCCCCGCCCACCAACTCCAGTTATACACCACAGCACAGGGGAAGTGCCCTGCAGGTCCTCACCACGCCAGGGACTATCCAAAATGACCAAGCGGAAGAATTCCCCTCAGAAGAATCTCCAGGAAATAACAACAGCTAATGAGCTGATCAAAAAGGATTTAAATAATATAACAGAAAGTGAATTTAGAATAATAGTCATAAAATTAATCGCTGGGCTTGAAAACAGTATACAGGACAGCAGAGAATCTCTTGCTACAGAGATCAAGGGACTAAGGAACAGTCACGAAGAGCTGAAAAACGCTTTAAACGAAATGCATAACAAAATGGAAACCACCACAGCTCGGCTTGAAGAGGCAGAGGAGAGAATAGGTGAACTAGAAGATAAAGTTATGGAAAAAGAGGAAGCTGAGAAAAAGAGAGATAAAAAAATCCAGGAGTATGAGGGGAAAATTAGAGAACTAAATGATACACTAAAAAGAAATAATATACGCATAATTGGTATCCCAGAGGAGGAAGAGAGAGGGAAAGGTGCTGAAGGGGTACTTGAAGAAATCATAGCTGAGAACTTCCCTGAACTGGGGAAGGAAAAAGGCATTGAAATCCAAGAGGCACAGAGAACTCCCTTCAGACGTAACTTGAATCGATCTTCTGCACGACATATCATAGTGAAACTGGCAAAATACAAGGATAAAGAGAAGATTCTGAAAGCAGCAAGGGGTAAACGTGCCCTCACATATAAAGGGAGACCTATAAGACTCATGACTGATCTCTCTTTTGAAACTTGGCAGGCCAGAAAGAATTGACACGAGATTTTCAGTGTGCTAGACAGAAAAAATATGCAGCCAAGAATCCTTTATCCAGCAAGTCTGTCATTTAGAATAGAAGGAGAGATAAAGGTGTTCCCAAACAAACAAAAACTGAAGGAATTTGTCACCACTAAACCAGCCCTACAAGAGATCCTAAGGGGGACCCTGTGAGACAAAGTCCCAGAGACATCACTACAAGCATAAAACATACAGACATCACAATGACTCTAAACCCGTATCTTTCTATAATAACACTGAATGTAAGTGGATTAAATGCGCCAACCAAAAGACATAGGGTATCAGAATGGATAAAAAAACAAGACCCATCTATTTGCTGTCTACAAGAGACTCATTTTAGACCTGAGGACACCTTTAGATTGAGAGTGAGGGGATGGAGAACTATTTATCATGCGACTGGAAGCCAAAAGAAAGCTGGAGTAGCCATACTTATATCAGACAAACTAGACTTTAAATTAAAGGCTGTAACAAGAGATGAAGAAGGACATTATATAATAGTTACAGGGTCTATCCATCAGGAAGAGCTAACAATTATCAATGTCTATGCGCCAAATACCGGAGCCCCCAAATATATAAAACAATTACTCATAAACATAAGCAACCTTATTGAGAAGAATGTGGTAATTGCAGGGGACTTTAACACCCCACTTACAGAAATGGATAGATCATCTAGACACACGGTCAATAAAGAAACAAGGGCCCTGAATGAGACATTGGATCAGATGGACTTGACAGATATATTTAGAACTCTGCATCCCAAAGCAACAGAATATACTTTCTTCTCGAGTGCACATGGAACATTCTCCAAGATAGATCATATACTGGGTCACAAAACAGCCCTTCATAAGTTTACAAGAATTGAAATTATACCATGCTTACTTTCAGACCACAATGCTATGAAGCTTGAAATCAACCACAGAAAAAAGTCTGGAAAACCTCCAAAAGCATGGAGGTTAAAGAACACCCTACTAACGAATGAGTGGGTCAACCAGGCAATTAGAGAAGAAATTAAAAAATATATGGAAACAAACGAAAATGAAAATACAACAATCCAAACGCTTTGGGACGCAGCAAAGGCAGTCCTGAGAGGAAAATACATTGCCATCCAGGCCTATCTCAAGAAACAAGAAAAATCCCAAATACAAAATCTAACAGCACACCTAAAGGAACTAGAAGCAGAACAGCAAAGGCAGCCTAAACCCAGCAGAAGAAGAGAAATAATAAAGATCAGAGCAGAAATAAACATTATAGAATCTAAAAAAACTGTAGAGCAGATCAACGAAACCAAGAGTTGGTTTTTTGAAAAAATAAACAAAATTGACAAACCTCTAGCCAGGCTTCTCAAAAAGAAAAGGGAGATGACCCAAATAGATACAATCATGAATGAAAATGGAATTATTACAACCAATCCCTCAGAGATACAAACAATTATCAGGGAATACTATGAAAAATTATATGCCAACAAATTGGAAAACCTGGAAGAAATGGACAAATTCCTGAACACCCACACTCTTCCAAAACTCAATCAGGAGGAAATAGAAAGCTTGAACAGACCCATAACCAGCGAAGGAATTGAATCGGTTATCAAAAATCTCCCAACAAATAAGAGTCCAGGACCAGATGGCTTCCCAGGGGAGTTCTACCAGACATTTAAAGAAGAGATAATACCTATCCTTCTCAAGCTATTCCAAGAAATAGAAAGGGAAGGAAAACTCCCAGACTCATTCTATGAAGCCAGTATTACTTTGATTCCTAAACCAGACAGAGACCCAGTCAAAAAAGAGAACTACAGGCCAATATCCCTGATGAATATGTATGCAAAAATTCTCAATAAGATACTAGCAAATCGAATTCAACGGCATATAAAAAGATTTATTCACCATGATGAAATGGGATTCATTCCTGGGATGCAGGGCTGGTTCAACATTCGCAAATCAATCAACGTGATACATCACATTAACAAAAAAAAGAGAAGAACCATATGATCCTGTCAATCGATGCAGAAAAGGCCTTCGACAAAATCCAGCACCCTTTCTTAATAAAAACCCTTGAGAAAGTCGGGATAGAAGGAACATACTTAAAGATCATAAAAGCCATTTATGAAAAGCCCATAGCTAACATCATCCTCAACGGGGAAAAACTGAGAGCTTTTTCCCTGAGATCAGGAACACGACAGGGATGCCCACTCTCACCGCTGCTGTTTAACATAGTGCTGGAAGTTCTAGCATCAGCAATCAGACAACAAAAGGAAATCAAAGGCATCAAAATTGGCAAAGATGAAGTCAAGCTTTCGCTTTTTGCAGATGACATGATATTATACATGGAAAATCTGATAGACTCCACCAAAAGTCTGCTAGAACTGATACAGGAATTCAGCAAAGTTGCAGGATACAAAATCAATGTACAGAAATCAGTTTCATTCTTATACACTAACAATGAAGCAACAGAAAGACAAATAAAGAAACTGATCCCATTCACAACTGCACCAAGAAGCATAAAATACGTAGGAATAAATCTAACCAAAGATGTAAAGGATCTGTATGCTGAAAACTATAGAAAGCTTATGAAGGAAATTGAAGAAGATTTAAAGAAATGGAAAGACATTCCCTGCTCATGGATTGGAAGAATAAATATTGTCAAAATGTCAATACTACCCAAAGCTATCTACACATTCAATGCAATCCCAATCAAAATTGCACCAGCATTCTTCTCGAAGCTAGAACAAGCAATCCTAAAATTCATATGGAACCACAGAAGGCCCCAAATAACCAAAGTAATTTTGAAGAAGAAGACCAAAGCAGGAGGCATCACAATCCCAGACTTTAGCCTCTACTACAAACCTGTAATCATCAAGACAGCATGGTATTGGCACCAAAACAGACACATAGACCAATGGAATAGAATAGAAACCCCAGAACTAGACCCACAAACGTATGGCCAACTCATCTTTGACAAAGCAGGAAAGAACATCCAATGGAAAAAAGACAGCTTCTTTAACAAATGGTGCTGGGAGAACTGGACAGCAACATGCAGAAGGTTGAAACTAGACCACTTTCTCACACCATTCACAAAAATAAACTCAAAATGGATAAAGGACCTGAATGTGAGACAGGAAACCATCAAAACCTTAGAGGAGAAAGCAGGAAAAGACCTCTTTGACCTCAGCCGTAGCAATCTCTTACTCGACACATCCCCAAAGGCAAGGGAATTAAAAGCAAAAGTGAATTACTGGGACCTTATGAAGATAAAAAGCTTCTGCACAGCAAAGGAAACAACCAACAAAACTAAAAGGCAACCAACGGAATGGGAAAAGATATTCGCAAATGACATATCGGACAAAGGGCTAGTATCCAAAATCTATAAAGAGCTCACCAAACTCCACACCCGAAAAACAAATAACCCAGTGAAGAAATGGGCAGAAAACATGAATAGACACTTCTCTAAAGAAGACATCCGGATGGCCAACAGGCACATGAAAAGATGTTCAGCATCGCTCCTTATCAGGGAAATACAAATCAAAACCACACTCAGGTATCACCTCACGCCAGTCAGAGTGGCCAAAATGAACAAATCAGGAGACTATAGATGCTGGAGAGGATGTGGAGAAACGGGAACCCTCTTGCACTGTTGGTGGGAATGCAAATTGGTGCAGCCGCTCTGGAAAGCAGTGTGGAGGTTCCTCAGAAAATTAAAAATAGACCTACCCTATGACCCAGCAATAGCACTGCTAGGAATTTATCCAAGGGATACAGGAGTACTGATGCATAGGGCCACTTGTACCCCAATGTTCATAGCAGCACTCTCAACAATAGCCAAATTATGGAAAGAGCCTAAATGTCCATCAACTGATGAATGGATAAAGAAAATTGTGGTTTATATACACAATGGAATATTACGTGGCAATGAGAAAAAATGAAATATGGCCTTTTGTAGCAACGTGGATGGAACTGGAGAGTGTGATGCTAAGTGAAATAAGCCATACAGAGAAAGACAGATACCATATGGTTTCACTCTTATGTGGATCCTGAGAAACTTAACAGGAACCCATGGGGGAGGGGAAGGGAAAAAAAAAAAAGAGGTTAGAATGGGAGAGAGCCAAAGCATAAGAGACTGTTAAAAACTGAGAACAAACTGAGGGTTGATGGGGGGTGGGAGGGAGGAGAGGGTGGGTGATGGGTATTGAGGAGGGCACCTTTTGGGATGAGCACTGGGAGTTGTATGGAAACCAATTTGTCAATAAATTTCATAAAAAAAATAAATAAATGTCTCATAGAATTCCCCTGAGATGCCATCTGATCCTGGACTTTTGTTTGTTGGAAAATTATTAATTCAAATTCTTTGCTGGTTATGGGTCTGTTCAGATTTTCTGTGTCTTCCTGTTTCAGTTTTAGTATTTTGGGTCTTGGCCAGAATGTGGTGAGTTTAAGTAGGTGTTCTCTGGTCTTCTTTTTAAAAGAGACCTGATGCTGGTTCCCCTAGAGCCGAAGCTTTGCAGCACTCTATGGCCAGTAGACTTGTTGCATGCGGGGGGTTGCATGTTGTGCTGGTCTCCGGGGGAGGGCCTACTACTCTGGTTCTCAGGCACACTTGTCCTACTAAAACAGCACCTGCAAAGAGCAGGGGAGCATCGCTTGGTGTAAGTGGTTTAGGCCACTACTGTTGGTGCCATGCTGCTTCCTGAAATTAGTTTATACTGAGGGGCGAGGGAGAGAAATAGTGCCAGCCCCCTCCCTCATCCCTAGAGAGGAGAGTTCAGGCCCACCGCTACCCAGGAAGCCCTCACAGAAGAGCAGTCTCCCCTCATGTGTCCCAGGCATCCTTCAGATCCCTATTTCCACCCAGTCTGTGTCCATGCTGTCTGTCTGTCTGCAGTGCACCTGTGTTCTGTCGCAGTCAGGCCAGCTGAGCTTTAAAACTCCAAATTTTAGGGACCTGGTATGTCTCAGACCTGCACCGGTCCTTTGGGAGAGGGTCTTGCCATGCCGGGGCTAGCACAGGTTTGTCCCAGAACAGCAGTTGCACCAATGCACAGGAGCTTGATGTTTGGTGTAAAGCACAGCAAAAAGCCGGTGTCCACATTAGCTACCCTCAGCAGGTGTCTCTGTGCCTTTGCTGAGGGGCAGGGGATCACAAAGGCACCTACTGGCTCCTTTGTCCCCTGAGAGGCAATGCCACATCTTCCACTTGCACTCCAAGAAAGGGAAAATGTCTCTCCTCATGCATCCCAGAGGATCCTCAGATCTAGCATCCGCTACCTGGCTATGTGCTCTTTTCTCCACAGGTGCACTGTAAGGGCTCTTAGGGATCCACATCAGCCACCCTGTGGACCTCTAAAACTCCAGTCTTTAAGCTCTGCTGGTTGTAAAAACTCATGATTATCAGCCCCTCTTGTTTGCCAGTCAGTAGCTTTAGTGAAGTGTTTTTCTTTTGCCATCCCCTGTGCACTTCTGTCTCTCTGTCTCTCTCTGCCTCTCTGTCTCCTCTCTCTGTGATCAGGGTTCCCTCCCTTCTGCAGCACTAGGGGTCCTTTCCTCCCCCCAAATCACATCTCTGAACCTCTTACCTTCCACAATGTGGTCTCTTCTCTCCCTCTAGTTGTGCACTTTATTCTGTCAGTCCTCAGATCGATTTCTTGAGTGTTCAGAATGATTTGACATTTGTCTAACTGTTCTCCAGGGAAGAGCCAAGTCTAGAGTCCTCCTCCTACTCCACCATCTTAGCTCCTCCACCTGCTCCCACCACTCACTTTTTTTTTTAAGTTAATATTTGGGCATTCCATTAGTTGAATAAATCTATGCCTAGAGAATAAAGATGACTTTGCTAAACCTAAGAAGTATAATATATAGCAACCATCTGTCTCATTTGATAAAATTACTGAGTTTTGCTCTTGCAGCTTCTATTAATAAAGTCATGGGTGACATGGAAAGGTGTGGAAGTAAACACCTGGAAATGAATTTTGTGTGTTTTGATGGGATCACAATTTCCTAAAATATTCCCCCATTTTTTAAGTAAAATTCTTTGCAAGTTTTCAGTCTTTATTCAGCTAATTCAATAAGGGAAGAGTATTTTCTTGTTTTTTTATTCCCTCTCTATCTATGTTGGTAAATTAAGGGATGACATACTTCTGGGATTAAACCAAAATGGTAGCAATGGCAATAGAAATTAGAAGACTCCAGGAAGTTGGGGTAGAGTCGGACATTTTAAGAGAAAATGGAATTTGGTACATAGAAGCATCTAAATAGTGTAAGGTGTGATAAAAATGTCAGGTGTTATTAACTGAAGTAATCATCAAAATATATGGCCCTTATAACAATGAATATTAATGGGATTTTCTGTCTACCATCCAATAATAAAATTATTACTATTTTACAATAGTTCGTTGATTACACATATGTTTAAATAAGAGGTCATTTAAAATACAACCAAATTTTGTCCAATAATAGTTTATATAAGTTTATAAAATATTTAAAAAGAGAAAAAAGCAAGAATAAAAGGGTATCTTAGTGTTATGTTGCTACTATGCTGTCAACTTTACGGTTTATTTATCATCGTGTCTTTCAAAATGTGACTCCTTTATATCATGTCTGCACAAAGAAAAAATCTGTCTATCATTTTCAGGCTTCACTGAAAAAAAGTATTCATAATTTCTAGCAAAATAAAATAATTGATTTTACCCATCCATGTATATTGAACACAAACGAAGGGGATTCCTTCAATAAAAAAGAAATATCTTGGGGCACCTGGGTTGCTCGGTAGGTTAAGCATGTGACTCTTAAATTTCAGCTCAGGTCATGATCACAGGGTTGCGAGATTGAGCCCTGTGTCAGGCTCTGCACTAGGCATGGAGCCTGCTTGAGATTCGTTCTCACTCCCCCTACACCCTCCTCGCTTTCTCTCTCTCTGTCTAAAACAAACAAACAAACATCCAAAATGCTAATAAGAGAAATATCTTTATGGGACTGTTAAACACATTCAAATAACTACCATAATTAATATTAAATCAAGAATGAGAAGTTTATTAGTGTATTGTATAATGACTATAGATACTTATTTTATTTTCCAAATTGTCACTTATACATCAGTTTTGAATTAATCTACATTTATATTTTATCTAAGAAAATGGATAAAAAGAAGGAATAGGCATGCACATATAAAAACACAAGAACTGAGAAGGTCCAGGCAATAGCTGTGACCTGAGGATTTTGCCTTGAGGCATGTGAAATAGCCATAGAAAACTGAATACTTTTTTATTGCTTCTAGAAAAGATCCATCTGGTATTGGTTAGTGGGTCAAGGTGATAGGATGTTTAATTATCTTTGCCTCTCCTGTCTAGGTTTGTCTATTTTTTGATTAATAGTCTTTCAGATACTAATTTTCCCTCAGAAATGTCAACACCAATGCCCTACATGCAATTGGGAATTGAGCAGTTCTTCAAATAGATTATTTATTATTGGCTTGATAGATGAAGAATCTCTTCAAGATATTTAAGTTGGCTTCAGTTAAAACCGAATTTTTGTATGTGATTAGAGTTGGTGAGTGTTTTTGCAGTTACAGTGTTATGTGAACATTATAATATCATTTAAAGTTGTTTTCAATTTGAGGAAGAAAGGGTCATTAATTTGGAATTGTTCTCACTTGAGAAAACTCAAAATGTTCAAAACACTATTGTTGAATAGCAAATCTGAGAATGGCTGTCCCAAATTTAAATCACAACATTGACCATTAGCTTATTAGAAATACAGTAAAAAGGTCAGCAGAATACTGAAATCTAACAGGAATTATCTTGAAATTAGAAAGATATTGGAAATCAAGGAAGTTTGGGATTTAAAGAAAAAGGATTTGAGTGGCATAATTGTACAGGTAAGGGTGATGGTTATTATTTATTTGATTCTATAATCAAATCTTGCTACAACTTCACTAAGTTCCTTCATTGAGTTTTCTAAAAATTGAATCATATAGAAGCTCAGAATTTTCATCACTTTTGGCAATAATTCACTTTTGAATGTTCTTTTTCTAACATTAGTTTTCTTATTTTCTTTTGTACTATCTGTGAATCAATTCAATAAAAACTCCTTTGGGATTATTCATCTTTCCATTAGGTGAGACATTCACTGATGGGCATTTTTTGGACTTTGGTGTGGTGGAGAAAAGACCAGAATAATTTATAGGCCATCAGGACTATTCCTTATGATACAAAATTGAGTGTAAGTGTGTTTAGACCTTATGGCTAAAATTATTACAGAATGACTTTGTAGAGAGTAACCTAGGGAGCTTTAAAAAATACCAGTGTCTTCTCCGTATCCCTGAACAACTGCATTTGATTCATTGCTTTAAGATCCTAGCATATGTATTTTCAAAACTTTCCCAGGTGATTCTGAAGCACAGTGAAAACTGAGAATCACTATTTTAGTTTTGTTTCTTATCAACTAACTGAGATTATCAGATAAAGGGCTACTCAAACTGCAGTCTCTCTTCATGACTTCCGGGACAGAACACTGATTATATATATGGCTCTGTCTTCCTTCTTCTTCTGTTTGGAAGTAAACTATTAGGTTTAGAGCAAAATTGAATGTAAAGTAAGAGAGTGTCCGTAATATTCCCTACCCCTGCACATAACCTCCCCCAGTATCAGCATCCCACACTACAGGGGACACTTGTGATAACCAGTCAACTTACATTGAATTAAATCTCTTTTGAGGAAGAAATATTGTCTGGTTGTTAGCATTTATCTTTACATGATATTTCCTTTTGTCTGAAAACCATGAGAAAAGTTACATGGCCATTTCCAAGCAGAACATTTTGGAAACAGCAATATTTTGAAGTGAAACTAAAGACCAATCAGGTGTTTTTGTTTGTTTTTATTTTTGTTTTTGTTTTTTTTTTTTTTCCCTGTCTCAGGCCTGCATGTGCTTTTGTATGAGGCCACTGTCACTAACATTGCCATCATTCCCAAGTTGCAACTAGGCCAATACAAAAGGATATTGAACCCTTCAAGAACTTTTGTCAACTAATCTTTAAATGTCCCAGAAGGAACTGATCATCATAATATTATTTCCAAGACAACATGCCCTCAGGATTTTTTCTTTTCCTCAACCTGCTGAAAGCTCATTTTCTTTGATGGCAGCCATCTCTGTGGCCACGAGAACCCCATCTTTCCACTGACAAAGCATTTCTTAAAGTTGTAATGAGGAAGGAACCCTTTGTTTATCTTAGAGATTAGTATACACCATCAAGATTTCCCATATTTGTGAGGTAGAGGTGTTATTACTAGTCTTAGTTTGATTATATATTCTGTTAAGAAAAGATATATGTGCCAAAAAAAAAATCTAAGTTTTAAAACTTGAATTAATCTTTTTAGTGTTATTGGATCATTCAATTATAGTTCATAATTTCAGACTAACATAGGCTGATAACATAAATGATTTACTGCTGGAATTTCATTTAAGATGGTATTTCAAATCACTATTGGAAAGAGAAATACTCATGTAACATTCTAATTTTTCTATAAACTTAATAAAAGAGAGCATAAAAATTACATGAAAAATAAAAATTCTAGTTTTATTTAATAGCATTTTGGAAATATTATATTTAGTTTAAATATTTATTTTTTTAAATGTGAACTGTATTTCAACTTAATATTTGAAAATACATTGTCATGGCTGGCCTGCTGAGTTAAATGAAACACATATTAATATAGATTTTAGCTGAAAGTCACCACACCAAAACCCTGTTATAACAATATGTAGTATAATATAGATGTGCTCTGTTTCATGCTTCTAAGGATACATGGTACCAGGAATATTAACAGAAAATAATGATATAATACACAGTAAATGTTTTAGGTAGGTTTAGCCATATACCCGGTCCTAGACTACCATGACTGATTAACTGAAACATTGTGATAATTTTTAATATATGAATTCTGAAATATTGAAATATTTCTTTTTATTAACAGCTCATTATAGTTTCTGTCAACTAAAAATGGTTACTCAGAAGCATAAATTAATAACAGTTTAAGAAAATATTGCTGACTTGGAAAAATAAAACTGAGTATTATTGCCTTATCTCTCAACCTGAACTACACCTTGTAGTGCTAGTACATGGGTGGGTGCCTTCAGAGGCCAATTAATAAAGATTTTCTGGGGACTGGGGCTCAAGCATTGATACTTTGTATGCTCCCACCAGTAATGAATGTGCATCCAAGGTGGACAAACTTACTAAGCCTTAGAGAAACATATCATACTCCTTCACAAATGTTTTGAATGGAATAGAGAGGATTTCCATACTGAGATTCTTTTCTCTTGCTAAAGACTGGAATTGACTTGAGTTGCAAATGAACCAATTGCAGAGACTGGTCCTCTTAGTAACCACAGAATGTGAGATGTCAGTTTTTCTGTGCCTACCATTCTTGATCTTTGAAATGAAAAGTTTATTCTAGGTAAAACATGAAATCTGTTCTGCTCTGAATTTCTAGATTTTTAAGCCATTAAAGGAAGAAGCTACTCTGTAACTCAGAAATCTTGAACTGATTAATCTATGCAATCAATTGCCTCATCATAATAATAAACTAAATTATTTGTGGTGGTATTATTAAATAATTCTATGTGGTAAACTTAAGTCTTCTGCTTACATATTTTTGTCATGTTAAAAAACACAAATAGGAGACTAAAGCAAAAACATGTTATTATCTAGAAAATTTAGATCAAAGTTATTTATTTTCCAAAGGAAATATAACAAAAATAAAACATTTATTGCCTTTAAAATATCTGTAATCTCTTTAAAATATCGAGCTTTCTCAATTTGCCATGTGTGTGAAGCCTGACTATAAGGAATAGAATACCTAGAGATAAAAATTTTACTATGTAAATTTATTCTTTGTATAATGATAAGGTATGGTGTATTAAAATTAAAAAATTAATTTTGATCCAGGCATTAATATAAAGGTATCCATATCAAAGGACCTGTAAAAGACATTCAGAAATATATTCACAGAATCATTCATTTAACAAATATCTGTGTTGGCACTCTACTGGGCACTGAGGATGAAGAAAGAATGTAGTAATATAGTACCACTTTCAAGAAATGTAGGACAGATATGTTATGTATTTGTATATTCATATGACACCAACAGAGATATTAACAATATGATTTAGAGCTACAGTGAATATAATGACTGAGTCTGTCTGAGTTAGAGAAGATAGAAGAGAAGTAATGCATCAACGGAAAAGGGGGAAACAAGTATTTTGGGCTGAAGTCAGTAATGGTATAAGAAAGATTTCAACAAATACAAGCAAGCTTGCTAGGTTTAGGGAATTCAGATTTCAGGGTCACTTGGTGCTTTTATAAAAAGAGAGGATTCTGGAAAAGAAGGTGAAATGATGATATGAAGATATTTACATGTTAACTATACTTTAAGACTATATACTTGACATTTTTAGAAGATAAAATGGCCACATAAAAATCAACTTTGCATTTGAAATATACATTATCAAGAATATCAGTTTCAATGTTCTTTATCTCTCATTCAAAGACTCTTTTTCCTAAGACTTTGATGCTAGGAAATAGTTTGTCTTTCTCAGCTATCTAATATTGCTTTTTTCTTCTTGCTCAGATATTAAGATATTATGAGATGTTTACTCATTTGTGCAAATCAAAGTCTCTAGCTGGTATTATTTTCCTTCAGCCTAAAGTGGTTTAAACATATCTTCTAATAGAGGTCTGATGATAATAAATCTTTTTTAGTTTGTCTGAATAAGTTTTAATTTACCTTCATTAGTGAAGGTCATTTTTGCTAGATATAGAATTTTCTCCTGGCTTGCAAAGATTCTGATGAGAAGCCAGGAGTCATTCTTATCTTTGTTCTTATACCCATAATTTGTCTTTGTTGGGTGGATGCTTTTATGATATTTTTATAATTGTTATTCAACAGTTTGATTATGATATGCTTTGGTTTAGTTTTCTTTTTACGTATCCTGCTTGTGGTTTTACAAATTTCTTAGATCCCTAGTTCACGATTTTCATCAGTGTTGGAAAAAAATTTAGTCATTATTTTTCCAAAAGTTTTTGTCCTCATTTTCAGGAAATCCAAACACCCATATATTTGACCGCTTGATACTGTCCGGTTAGGTTATATTCATTTTTTTTTTCTCAGTGTCTTACTTGCCTTTGCTTTAATTTGGGGCTTCTAGCTGTCTCAACCTTCCTGACCTCTGAACTCTGGTTCCTTAACTCAGTGGCAGCCTTCCTCTTCTCGACATTCCATTCCTTTACTGATAAACCTTCCTGGCATGTGCTTCTAGGTAGGATGCTTTGGGAACCATTGGCTCCATCATTATACATTTTGTCCAGTTTACAGCATGAGGGTCCATCCAGTTCCCATTAACAATGTTCAGAATATGAGTCTACTCTTCCTTACATAGTTTTGGTTAAAGTCTGGCTTTCTTTTCTAAACCACATTAAATGCATTTTAGAGGAAAAAGAAGATAAAGATAATGATAAAAATTATCTAGCAGTGTGTGAGATAATAGAATATCTATCTCTCTGTATAATAATAATATATAATATATGTTAATATAGGGGTGCCTGGGTGGCTCAGTCAGTTGAGTGTCCAACTTCAGCTCAGGTCACGATCTCGCGGCTCGTGAGTTCAAGCCCTGCGTCGGGCTCTGTGCTGACAGCTCAGAGCCTGGAGCCTGCTTCTGATTCTGTGTCTCCCAATATCTCTGCCCCTAACCCATGCGCATTCTGTCCCTGTCTCTCTCAAAAATAAATACACATTAAAAATTTTTTGAATATATGTTAATATATAATATATAATTTATATTACATTATATATTATAAATATTTATATTATGTAAAATTTAAATATTTATATTATATATTTATATATTATAAATTATAATTTATATTATAAATGTATATTAATATATGATATAATAATAGCCCCCCTATTCCTGGCATGGGGCTTCTAAAACCCTTGTAGCTTTCTAAGTCCATAAGAGCACTAGGAGCATATTTTGTTCTAATGTTTGGTCTTTGACCCTGGTTCCTGAATCCCTTGGAATTGCCTGAGTGATAGCAGTATTCTTTGTTCTAATGAAGTGACTCTGGGTGGGCTCCTGGATGGTTCCTGTATGAGAGCAGGTCACCAGGAAAACCAAGCCATGATTAGAAGCCTAGAATTTTCAGTTCTACTTCTCGTTCTCTAGACAGAGGACAGGGCTACACGCCTACATGATGAAGTCTCCATACAAATCCCAAAAGCATGGGGTTTGGAGAGCTTCCAGGTTGGTGAATACTTCATGTACCAGGAGGGTGAGGTACTCTAACTGCACAGGGACAGAAGCTCCAGTGCTTGAGACCCTCCCACATTCCCTTATGTATCTCTTTATCTAGCTGTTCAACTGTATCCTTTATCATATCCATTATTATGTAATAAACTAATAAACATAAGTAAGTGTTTCCCTGAGTTCTGTGAGCTCTTCTACAAATAATTCAATCTAAAGGGGAAGAGGTCTTGGAAACCTCTAATTTGGAGCTAAGTCTGACAAAAATTTTTGGGTAACCTGGGACCTACTACCTGTGATTGTCATCTGAAGTGAAGGGTAGTCTAAAAAAGACTGAGCCTTAGACCAGTGAGACTTGACACTATCTCTAGGTAGGTAGTGTCAGAATTGAGTTATGTTAGAGGATGCCCAGCTAGTATCACCAAGAATTGCTTGGTGTGGGAAGAACCCCACCCACCTAGTTGGTAATGCGAGTATGGTAGGAGGATGAGAGTAGAGGAGGAACACAGAAAGATTGAGTTTTCCCTACTGACAGACATACTGTCCCTGTGTATTCATAACTCACACAGAGTTAAATGTACACTTAGAATAAGGACTTCTGAGATGAGAAAATCCTTATCATTGTCCAAGAGTATGAGAGGATTCCTAAGTTACCACCTTAATTTGCAACATTGCATAACATCTGAAATAGGCATAAAAGAACTCTGTCATAAGATATATAAGGATGAATAGTCAAAAAATGAAATACAAATATAAAATGGAAACATCTTCAACTGTCGAGAAGCAGGTCAAATCTAACAAATTTACATTTAACAATCTAACACATTAAAATAGAATAAATGTTAATAATTACAAGTATTGATAATATCTATATTTGTACACTGTCTACAGATTATAAACAATTTACATACATGATCTCATTTTATTCAAATAATAAGCTGTGAGAAAGGCAAGACAAAGTTATCTCCAGTTTCAGGATTAAATTTGTGATAGTGTCAGAGACATTAGCATATAGGAGAAAAACATAAACCTGGTTTTAGACCTGTATTCAAATATATGTCATGGCAATTTCTGCGTGAGCATCAATTTCACTATCTAAATAAAGTGAAATAGATACAGTTATAAAGCAGGATGTTATGATCCAACTGTTTTAACTCAACATTTTGACTAAGTCCGACATATAATTTATTATGGATGAAAGCTAAATGAAGAAATACATCTTATTACATAACAGATACCTGAAAAAGTTATTCTGAATAATATTAGATTTCGTGGAACAAATAAGCCCAAAACAACACAGGAACTTAAAATTCAGGTTGTAATGAAAATTTGTTGAAAAACTCATTTGTTTTTTAGAAAAATTCAGATCAGGAAAATTTTATCCGGGAAAAAATAGACGAGAGAAATAGTAGCCAAGGAAAACTCACAACAGAAGTTGTAGTGGATACAATAAATATGAATCAAAATTTATTTATAGTCTTAATCATTATTGTGAAATTACTAGGTTCGGTAATACAAATAAACAATAGGGGCACAGTCAGCTCAGTCGGTTAAGAGTCTGACATTGGCTCAGGTCATGATCGCATAGTTGATGAGTTTGAGTCCTGCATGGGGCTCTGTGCTGACAGTGAGGCCTGCTTTGGATTCTCTTTCCCTCTCTCTTTCTCTGCCCCTTGTATTCTCTCTCTCTCTCTCTCTCAAAAATAAATAAGTAAACTTAAAAAATAAATAAACAGTAAATTATGAACTATGTTCTCTATATAAATTTATTTAAATAATTTAGTATATCACAATTCTGGAAAATTGTTTCTCAATAAAATGTCACCAATGGTATAATTGTCATTTACTTTTTTTTATATAAACATAAAGACAAAAAACTCTTCTGCTTCATCAGGAGCTCAAGGTGTTTTATACATAAAGACTTCTATCCAGGGTTATTATGAGTAAATAATATAATATGCATAAATGTACGTAGCACAATGGCTGGCACAGGAAGCTATCAATGTGAGATTTAGACCTGACTATCTAGTGTACATTTTGATTCTACCATTTCCATTCCATTTGTGAAAAAATTAATTGACCTGGTCATGTTTACCCCCACAATAAAATGGGAGTAATTTTAGCAGAGATTTTGTAAGGATTGAAGTAGATAGTACATGTATATTATTTAGTATCATTTAAAACTTTTGTTATTGCTACTACTACAACATTATTACTTGAGAGAGACAACTCTGCAATGTCTCAACTATCCATGAGTCATTCCGTTTCTAGGCACTTTGATAAAGATATTTGTACATTTTTACACCAACATGATAATTGTGTTAATTACTGTGTTAATTACTCTAGCTTTAGTGTGATCCTATTATTTGGTAGAACAAATATTTCAGTTTTGTTTTTCTTCAGGGATGTCTTGCCTGTTCTTGATCATTTGTGTCACCATAAAAATATAAGTCAGTTTGACAAGCTGCAAATACATGCAAATGCACACACACACACACACACACACACGCGCGCACGCGCACAAGTACACACACATGCACACAAACTCTCCAGGGGTTTTAAATTTGGAATGCACACTCTTTAGGTCAGTTTAGAAGGAACTGATATCTTTAAAATATTTAATCATCTAAGCCATAAACCTGATATATTTAGGTATTTTTTATTTTACTTCCATAAAAAATTCTGATTTTCTGTTGAGAAGTCATGTGCATCTTTTGTTGGGTTCATTCCAAGATATTTACTATTTTATGCTATTATAGATAGTATCATTAAAAATTTTTTCTACTGAAACATTTCTGTTGAAACATTTCTGTTGATATTATATATTGGTTGTCTATATTATCCTGTATCAGGCAAATTTGCTAATTCATTCAATTATAATAACCTAGGGGTAGATTCCTTTGCATTTTCTACATACATAATCATCTCATCTACGAAAAGTTAGGATTTTGTTTCTTTCTTTCCAGTCCTTAAATGTATTATTTGTTTGTCTAGGCTTTGTGAACTAACTAGTGCATCTAGTAAACTGTTAAATAGAAATGGAAGCAGAAATATCATTATCTGGTGCCCGTCAGAGTACATTTTCAGTATTTTACCGTTTAGTATAATATTTGTTGTAAATGTTTGATATTCTTAATCAGATTAAGGAAGTTCCTATCTTTTTCTAGATTGCTAATATCAAACACTATTTCTCATCATCATATTGATCATATGATTTGTCTTCTTTCTTCTACATCTATTAAGGTATCAAACTAAAATAATTGATATTCTAATGCTAACTTAATCTTGCATGAAATAAATTCATCTTGGTCTGAGATACTAAGTTTGCTATGCTGTGCTGGATTTTGTTTCCTCATATTTTGTTTAGAATTTTTACATCTAGTTTCATTAATGAGATTGGGTTATAAGTTTTTTTTCCTGTACTGCCCTTGTCAAGTGTATCGAGGTTATATTAGTCACATTGAGTTTGAAAATGTACTATCATTTTCTAGTATACCAAAATTTCATGTAAAATTGGCATTATTTCTCTATTTCCTTGTTAGAATTTGCCAGTGAGGTCATGTTGACCTGGAATTTTCTGTACAGGAAGATTTTAAATGAAGAATTTAATTTCTTTAACTGCCAAAGGCTATTTTTAGGAGTTTATTCCTGTATACATTTTTTAATATTATGTTTTTCTAAAAAGTTATGCATTTCATCTAAATTTTAAAAATTATAATTTTTCTTATTTTTTTTATTTTATTTTATTTTTTTAATTTTTTTTCAACGTTTATTTATTTTTGGGACAGAAGGAGACAAAGCATGAACGGGGGAGGGGCAGAGAGAGAGGGAGACACAGAATCGGAAACAGGCTCCAGGCTCTGAGCCATCAGCCCAGAGACCGACGCGGGGCTCGAACTCCCGGACCGCGAGATCGTGACCTGGCTGAAGTCGGACGCTTAACCGACTGCGCCACCCAGGCGCCCCATAAAAATTATAATTTTTCATAACCATTTATTACATCTTTAACACTTATTGACAGCATACTTTTACATACTTTTTCTCTTTTTTTTGACATGTACTTTTTCATCTCTGTTATGGGCTATGTATCCCTTAAGCCACCCCTCTCCCTTCTTAAAATTATTTGCTTGATTTCTATTATTTGCTGTTAGCCTTTTCAAAGAATTAAAATTTCAATCTATTTGGCACCTCTACTATAGGTTTTCAATTTATTATTATCAGCTTTTATCTATATTCTATGCCTCTTCATATTTGGCTGTTTACTTTGTTGTTCTATTTCCAACTTCTTGGGATAGTTATTTGGCTCTTCAACTTTCCAGCCTCCAATATTGCATAGTACATGCTTTTAAGTCTATAAACTTCCTTCTATTCCTGTTTCAACTGTGTTTTCAGGTTATTATACAAAATATTTTCATTATCATTCAGTGTGAAATTTTTTTCTAATCACTACTGTTGTTTCTTCTTTGATTTAAGGTTAAATTTATTTCTTATTTGGAAAACATCATCATTTTTCTAGTTGTCATTTATTATGGTTTTCCAGTTACATTGTTTTGCGGTCAGAGAACATGTTATTTATTTTGCCAATTCTTTAAAAATTATAGTTTTTTTATGAATGAGAATTTCAGAAATTTTATGAATAATACTTTCTTGCTTGACAAGAAAAGTGTCCTAAATATGTTGTGTTCCATGTTCCCATATAAATTTTCTTGTTCAGTTTCATTAGTTACATATGCTAACAAAAAAAACCAGATTTCTATAAAAAATAACTATTTTTTAAAACAAAGGAAGTGAGAAAAGTAGTATCATTTGACATTCTTGTAAAACTTTTTACTGTCTCTTAGAATATAACTAAATTTTCCTGTTTGTTTCTGCATTCAATATGTTGCAATGTGTTGTTTTCGTTGAAGTATATGAAGAAAGTCTGGCCTCAAACAGACATGCAGTTGGAAAACAGAGAAAGTCATGGAGCCACTGAAAAGGTCTCATGACCAGGGATTATCAGACCACATTTTGATAACTCATCTAGTTTCATTATGTTTTAAATATTGTATAATAGTGATTTTCCAATTATATCGTTAGTATTTATGAATCTTTGTATCTTCCAGCCTCCTGGGTCACTCAGTCAGTTGAATGTCTGACTCTTGATTTTGGCTCAGGTCATGATCCCAGAGTTGTCGGATCAAGCCCCATGTCACTGTGCTAAGCATGGAGCCTGATAAAGATTCTCTCTCTGTCTCTCTCTGTCTCTCTGTCTCTCTGTCTCTCTCTGTCTCTCTGTCTCTCTGTCTCTCTCTCTCCCTCCCACACTTTCTCTGCCCACTTGCCTGCTCATGTTTTCGTTCTCTCTCTAAAATAAATAAGATGAAAGAAATAATAAAGATTTTTTTGTATCTTCTTTTAGTGTCTAATTTCTTCTGTTTTTTCTTTGGCCGTCTCTATTTCAACAATAGTATGTCTTATCATGTCTGTTTATTCTTGGTTCTTTCTAATTTAGTCTTTTTTTCTAATTATTACTTTTTTCCAGTTATATCCTGGGATCTTTTATTTCTATTTCATTCTCTCATTTCTGTCCTCTCATTTCCGTCCAGTTTTGATTCATTTTATTCCACCATAGATTCTATTTTTTCCATAATCTTTGTTTATTCTTACAAAAATATTCATTTACAGGTTTGCTCTGCATTTTGGCACGTTTTTCTTGTGTGTCTCAATTTTTGGTAGTTTCTTATTATTCTCTTTTATTCCTACAGTATATTACTATGGGTTTGAATGCAATCCAATTCTGTTCTTCCTAAGTGTGTTGAGTTTTATATTTTCAGAAGTTTTAGTCAGGAAAGTGTTTCTAGTTTTACAGTTCCCAAGCTGCCTTTGGGGGTGTGATGTGCGGCCCAGATGCCCAGCAATGAAATGTTGTTACAACTGCTAGTGGTCCTGGTATGAAGAAACCTTCAGCTCTCAGCATTTTTAAAGATTAGCTCAGAGGAGTTCCAAAAGGCTGTTCTGGCTCAAGAGCTCCCCTTGTGGTCAACCGAGGCTATGGTTGTGCTTTCACTGGGGGGTGTGACCACAATCTGTGCTCAGTCCTCAATTCTTCCCTCTCCTTCCCCACTTTCCATATGTACTGGCCCCAAAGCCACTGAAAAAGTAGCTAATATGCTAGCTTCCCACTTATAGTCTGCTTCCATTGGTTTACAACTGAGAACTGAAAAATTAGTCATAGTCATTTCTCTAGAATTTGTCACATGCATTCTCTCATTCTTTCCATAAATGGCATCAGAACCTTTCCTTCCCTTTCATTCCAATTTGATCTATTTCTTAATTAATTTGTGTCTTACTCCCAGTTGTTTTATCTCAGCGTGGGCCAGTATTTTCACTGAATATTTCAATAGCTGCAAAGTCCAACGTCACACTTTATGCTCAGTCCTTCCCAGAGATCCTGAGAACTTACCTACCAAGGCTGACTGTTGTTCTCAGATCCACTGACCAGTTCTTCACTCCATGGGGAGTGATCTTGTTTGCAGTGGGGAGTACTTCTTGGCTGGGTTCCCAGTTCTTAGGACTGCTAAAACCCTCTTCTCTTTTCTCCATTTGCTCCCACACAGCTGGTATTGAGCTGGCTTGCCCCAATATCCTCACATACCCGGAGTCATAGATGCAGATCCACCTAGTCTTGTTGAAAACTTTATTTTTAGCTTTCTGCTCTGCTATGCTAGTTGCTCCATCTTTGTTTGTTTGTTTGTTTAGTGGAGGGGCTGAGAAGATTGTTAAAAAGCATACTGTTGTTATCTTAGCATTTATCAGAGGTGATTTTTTTTTGATGCTTTGCAAATATGGGGAGCTCTTAGGGAGGTGCTTCCTTTTCTTCTTTTATGCAATGTTTGTTTATTTTTGAGAAGACAGAGTGCAAGTGGGGAAGGGACAGAGAGAGGGAGCAGGCTCCAGGCTCTGAACTGTCAGCACAGAGCCCAGCGTGGGACTGTAACTTATGAACCATGAGATCATGACCTGAGCCAAAGTCAGACTCTTAACCGACTGAGCCACCCAGGTGCCCCGCAAAGTGCTGGATTTTAAAGTATGTAAATTCTATATTTGTTAGATAATGCAAGAGTCTTTTCCAAAGTACTTTAAAAATTCTACACTGTTAGCAGCAATGTACAAGAATTCTTTTTCTACAAATATTCTCTTTCACTTGATATTTTCTTATTAAAATGTTTTGTTGTTAAATTAGCACTTTCCTATTTACTTATAACTAAACATCTTTTCCTAGGATTATTGGCCATTTATTTTAGTGAACCAGATTAAACTGCTTTGCTTTAGGTAGGAGAAAATTATAAGGTTTGAGCGACACAGTGGTGGAGGTGGTACCCCTGGAGGGCTCTGTGGTAGTCCCTAAGGTCAGTGAAGCCATCTGGTCTTATATGCTCTATGTTCCCCATGAATCTCCCACCCTTCCTGCAGCATGATTTTGAATATGAAACTTTTATCTTATGAGCAAACTTTTTTGGGCTTTCCTTTTCTATTCTACTCTGACATTTAAAAAATTTTTTTTTTCAACGTTTATTTATTTTTAGGACAGAGAGAGACAGAGCATGAACGGGGGAGGGGCAGAGAGAGAGGGAGACACAGAATCAGAAACAGGCTCCAGGCTCTGAGCCATCAGCCCAGAGCCTGACGCGGGGCTCAAACTCCCGGACCGCGAGATCGTGACCTGGCTGAAGTCGGACGCTTAACCGACTGCGCCACCCAGGCGCCCCTACTCTGACATTTTATAAGCATAATCGATACTCCTGTCCTTGAAGTCATCTGATAGACACCCTTCAATGGTGGGGGTCGGTTTCAACCAATTCCGCATGAGAAGTTAGTCATTGTCTTTTAATGGACTATACTGAGTAGTTGTAGTAGGCACATTTCTAGACTAAAACCTGGGAGGTTTCTGTTGAGAAAATTTCTTTGATTTCTGCCAAAAAATCTAGTCTGTGTATATTTTATTTTCCAACATATGTTGTACCGCCTGAGCCTTCAGACAATAAGGGTCAGGTAAGACTGCCTGTGCTGTGGCCCTTTGGAATATTCTAAGCATCCTGTCATTCAGGTTCACATTCCTTTTGTTGACTTTGTTAATTGGACCAACAGGATCTCTGATGAAAAATATGATTTCACCAAAACCCAAAAACCCTACCTGTTTGAGCATCCCAATTTCTGACTTGGTCTGTGACAAATAGTAGCTTATTCCTCACAGTTTAAGGAATGATTTTAAATATTCCAGCTCACGCAGTCCTCGGGAATGTTACAAACTGAGCTGAGCTCTGAATTTTAGTTAGAAGTATCAACAACATAGGAGCAACTGTAGCCATAACTCCTCTTGTACATCTTCCTACAAGAAGTCAGCTATCATAGTATCACAAATGCAGTGTCCTTATTTGCTCTGAATTTTTATCACTCGAAGTCTTACCTTGCTACATTATGGCAAAATAAATACACAACATTCAGATCTCAATAATAATAAAATAAAATAAAATAAAATAAAATAAAATAAAATAAAATAATAAATACACCTCAATAATAAAATAAAAATAAAAAAAATAAACAAAATATTTGAACATACACTACACCAAAGAAAATATACTATTGCAAATAAGGGCATGGAAAAATGTTAAACATCTTAGTTTTTTCAGAAATGCAAGTTGAAAGCATCACAAAATACCACTACAAACTTATTAGAATGGCTAAAATTTAAAGTCTGACCATTCAAAGTGTTGACAAGAAAATTGAGCAAGTGGAACCCTCACACACTGTGAGAATGTAAAATACTGCACCACTTTGGAAATGCATTTGGCATTTTTTTAAAAAAATACACACTCTACTATACAACTCAGTCATCCCAATCCTAGGTATACTCAGAGAAATTATAGCGTGTATCCATACAAAGGTGTATATATATGTGAATTTCATAATTGTATTTGTAGAAGCCTAAAACTGGGAAGAAACAAACTGAGATATATCTATATAATTAAATACTATACAGAAATTTAAAAAAAATGAACTTTTGATAATTACAACAACATGGATGAATTTCAAAATAATTATGTTGAGTGACAGTGGCCCAGCAAAAAAAAAAAAGTATGTTGTATAATTTCATTCATATAAAATTCTAGAAAATGCAACCTAATGAAAGAAAGGTCAGTATTGCTACATATGTGGGGGTGGGGAGAGAGGGAAAGGCGTTGCAAATGAGGAAACTTTGGGAAGTAATGATTATTTTTACTGTCTCAATAATAGTAAATTTAATTTGTATATATATATTTATCAAATTGTACATTTCAATATGTATAGTTTATTGTATCTCAAGTACATCTCAATAAACTTGTCCTTTTAATGTTTATTTATTTTTGAGAAAGAGAGACAGAGAGACAGAGCACGAGTGGAGGGGTGGGCAGAGAGAGAGAGAGAGAGAGAGAGAGAGAGAGAATCTGAAACTGGCTCCAGGCTCTGAGCTGTTAGCAAAGAGCAAGATGCAGGGCTTGAACTCAGTAACCATGAGATCATGACTTGAGTCGAAACCAAGAGTCAGACACTTAACCAACTGAGGCACTCAGGTGCCCCAAGGTCTTTTGGGCACATCATTTGTCTTTTTGTAATTTGCTTTATTTCACTTGGCCTAATCTCACCAATATTCATTCATGTTGTAACGTGTGTCAGAATTCTCATCCTTTTTTAAGGTTGAATAATATTCCATTGTTTGTACATATCACATTTTGTGTATCTATTCATCCTTTGATGAACACTTGGGCTACCTTTTGGCTATTGTGAAAAATTGCTCCTGTGAATTCCAATGTACAAATTACATTTTGAGACTCTGTTTTCAATTTTTTTCTTTAGGTTTACATCCATAAGTAGAATTGCTGGATCATATGGTAATTTTATTTTTAATTTTTTGAGGAAACACCATTCTGTTTCCCATAGTGGCTGCATGATTTCATATTCCCATCGGTAGTGCACAAGTGTTCCCTTTTCTCCATATTCTTGCCAACACTTGTTGCTTTCTGTTTTGTTTTTTGTTTTTGATAGTAGTAGATATTCTAACAGATATGAGGTATATCACATTGTTTTGATGCACCGATTTTGTTTTACATTGGAGAAAATGGAAGCTGAGAAAAATTACAATTTAATCAAGAAAAAATAACTATGTTGCAGAGCTAAAACGGAAATCTAAATCTGACTCACAGTCTAGTATTTTTTTTGTCTATACATTTAATAAGCATATAATATATAAATAGGATCATGCCACTTTCTTGATTAAACCTTCCAGTTTATTCTCTTTCCGCAAATAGAACCAAATTCTAGACATGGTCTACAAGGATCTACAAATCTAGAACCTACCTTTCTCATTGAATTTTCTTTACTTCCTTCACTCATCATTCTCAGAAGTTGCCTCTATTCCTCTTTCCTCAGTACACACAAACTCATCAGGGCCTCGTCAAGAATGGTGAAGGCTCTGAGACTTTACCTGACTTATGGTTGTACAGGTTAGTCTGCTGCACTTTTATGAATATTGGCAGAAGGTAAGAGATTCTTGATTTAGACTACAAGGATTTGATTACTCCCAGAAATATCACTTACCAGGGTATCAGCACTTGTACTGATTCCCTGAGTAACGACTCCCAAGTCTCCATAAAAAGAAATCCAAGTGACGCTTGCACATGTGGCTAGTTGTTCCAGAGTAATCTCAAGGTTTAGGGATGCACAACTTTATAATGAATGCCAAATCTTACTGATCTTTGCTTCACAGCGTGGCATAATGTGTATTTTACTGAATGGAAAACAACCCTGCCATTTACTCTGGAATTCTATCTCCTCCTTCCTCCTCCTCCTCCTCCTCCTCCTCCTCCTCCTCCATAATACAATGCACTATTTATTGCATAAAAACAGTTAATTTTTACCAGTTTGATAATAATTTTATTAAAAAAATTTTTAATGTTTATTTTTGAGAGATAGAGACAGAGCATGAGTGGGTAAGGGGCAGAGAGAGGGAGAGACAGAATCTGAAGTAGGCTCCAGGCTCTGAGCTGTCATCACAGAGCCCGATGCAGGGCTTTAACTCACAAACTGTGAGATCACGACCTGAGCTGAAGTCAGATGCTTAACCGACTGAGCCATCCGGGTGCCCCTAATAATTTTAGATTCAGGCATAGCTCGACCTGGCTCGTGGAATTGAGACCATCTGCTAGCTACCCTCCAGTTTTCTTTCATGGCCCACAAGCCCCTGCATATTGGGGTATTTGGACCCAAGCCTTTCTCAGTTTTCCTTCTAAGCCCCTCTGAGGCCTGGGTATACGTAGTTTGCTATGCATATATCTTTAAAGATGTGGTATGAAACAAAGACAGTCAGTACCTCTGCTCACAAGACATGCAGAATGCATACAATTTTAATTTCCTTTAATTATCCTTAGAGTATAGTATTTGAAATTTTCTTTGCTTATTTCATATCACTAGTGTCCTTTGCCAACACTCCTATGCCCAAAAGACTGTTTAAGCTCCATAAGAACAGAAATAATCTACAAAATTCTCTACAGTATTCTTGGAGTCTATAACATGGCACAAAAGTGCTTAATAAATATTTGATATAAGAATGAGTGAACCAGACACTACTGCTATGATTAGAACAAATTTTATCACATGGTTCTGTGATGATTTCTTCTAGGCTTTCATACAATTCTGAGGTGGTTTTTCTTTTTTGGTTTGTAGTTCTAGCCTGTGGTATGAAAAATGACAGTATGTTATTCCCTTTCTTTCTTTTTTTTTTTTTAGGAATGTACTTACTGTGTGTTGTACTTCCCTCACCTTAATAGAGAAGCTAATGCAGCATATACATTATTGTTAAAATGGGCAAATGATTGCACATCTAGATGCATATAATGAGACTAATTTAACATTGTGACGGGCACCTCTGTATGCAGTGCTGATTTTTCTGACACTTGTAGATAAAATTCTGTAGTGAATTCCATAACTCATCACACACATTCTGTAACCAGCAACAGCATCTGGATTAGTCATTTTGTGTGTTTTGGAGACAGAAAGTTCTGTATGTGGGATCATCACCATCCCAAATGTTAACAAAATAAAAGAGAACAAAATGTAAAGTTGAACTGCAGTTTAAATTAAAATCGTGTTGTCTAGGTTGATATTATTTTTCTGGGCAGATGGTAAAGGCCTAGTCTTATAGAGAGTCCTGTTTTCTTCTCTGCCTAACTGTTCCTTATAACCTAGTACTGAAATGCCACACTCTGTATGGTTAGATCATCTATTTCATATTTTCTTTGTGAGAGAAATATATCGTACTCTTGGGAGATCATCAACAAGTCAAAATTGTCAACCCAATCAATACTGTGTGTGGAAAAGTCTGTCTTATCCCAGTGTTTATTCAGCATCTAAAATATGCAAGAAACCATGCTATTTTATTTCATTTAACCTCATGAGATAATCTTCACTACTACTAGTACTATTATTATAACTACTTAACATTTTAAAAATGAAATCAGTCAATGAAAGCTTAGAGAAGTTATTATTGGGGTATTTGGGGTCACAGGGTCACAAAACTAGATGTGGAAAAGTCAGAATTATGTTTTCAGTACATTATACAAATTAGGATGAGCAAATGTCATTATTCTCTGATCCCCAACCTGGCTGGTCTGGACATATACTTGAGTGCTAGCGGTATTTCAAATACCGTAAAGTTCTCTCTGAATCCTTTCTTATAAGCCAACTATTATAAGAATTTGGTAGACAAAGTCCTATGTATGTATACATTTTGCAAAATAGCCTCCTACTACACATAGTATGTTTTTTAAAATATTATTTTTTTAACTTTTTTTAATGTTTATTTTTGAGAGAGAGCATGAGCAGGGGAGGGGCAGAGAGAGAGGGAGACACAGAATCTGATGCAGGGTCCAGGCTCTGAGCTGTCAGCACAGAGACTGATGCGGGGCTCGAACTCACAAACCGCGAGATCATGACCTGAGTAGAAGTTGGACACTTAACCCACTGAGCCACCCAGGCACCTCTGCACATAGTATTTTATAATTTTTCCCCACATAAAAATTATTTGGATTTTTTTCTCATGTTATTAGATGCTGCATTTTCTCATGTTATTCGATGCTTTCATCATAAGGATGCAAGATGATTATTAAATTCCTATGGTTGTATCTGAGTTTGATGTGTTATGTTACATAATTACATATTTAAAAATACTGGTCACTTAAAATTATATAAAGGTTATAGAAGTGTAAGCATTTTGATGCACAGTTCCAAAGTCTGCTCTAGAAATTTTGTATCAGTTTACTTTTATGCCAATAATTTTTAAGACGCTTGTTTTCTGAGTTTTGTAGAAACAGGTATTAATTATAAAGGAAAATTTTTCTTTAGAAAAAAATACAATATAATTTTGTGATTCAGATTTATTTTATTAGTCCATTGTCTGGAGTAATAGAAATGTTCTATATCTCATTTGCGATCATGGTAACTTTCATCAGAGCTCATCAAATGTAGACCTGAAAGGGTGCATTTTGCTGTATGCTAGCTATAGCTCACTAAAGTAAGTTAAAATTAAGCACACATCTTTAAAATTTCACTCAAGATATATATGTATAATGGGTCAGGTGGAAGATTTCTTCCAGGTAGTCCTCATTCTGGGACTTATTGGAGGGGAAGCCACCACCTCAGGTACTGCAGAGTAATAGTGAATACAGTGAATTACTAAACTTTCATGGGTTACTTCTATTCATGTTTCATTAGCTCAAGAAAATCAGATGGTTACTCATAATTTTAAGGAGATTGGAAACTATAGTTCTACTCAGAAATAGAACCAGAATGTTTATTTATTTTTTAAAGCTTATTTATTTATTTTGAGAGAGAGAAAGAGAGAGAGAGAGAGAGAGAGAGAGAGAGAGAGAGAGACAACACAAGCAAGGGAGGGAGGGAGAGACAGAGAGAGAGAGAGAGAGAGAGAGAGAGAGAGAGGAGAGAGAGAGAATCCCAAGCAGGTTCCATGCTTAGCACAGACCCCTATGCTGGGCTTGATCTCACAAACAAGGAGATCACAACCTGAGCCCAAATCAAGAGTTGGATGCTTAGCAGACTGGGCCACCCAGGTACCCCAGAACTAGAATATTTTAAACAGATCTAATGATTTCTGATATTTTCCAATAAAATAAGAAACATTTATCTTCACCAAAGATTATAAACTTTGGGTTTATCTTACTTAAACTTTGAGTTTATTTACCTAAAATTTAAAAATATGTATTTCTGATCTTTGAGTTTTACCTTATCTATAAATATATAATGTTCTATAGATTGTCTATGCAGTTTAATAAAATATTTTCTTAATTATCTTTGATATTTTCCTAACATGGGTTAAAACAAAAGCTCTAGAAGAATTTTCTTAATGAATATATCACCAATATTAGAATAGTGACTGGCACATATTAGCCACCCAAGAAATATTTGTTGAATGAGTAGTGTCAGTAACCCTAGTTATTTTTAGAAGATAATGAAATACTTCCTGTTTTAGTCAGGAAGAAATGGTGGCATAGCTTATGAGTCTCATTACAATATTAATCAATCTAGGAAGCCAGAACAGTGCTTCGAACAGATAAAACGTAACAAAAATGGAAAACAAGTTAATTTTTTTCACAAAGATTTGTTTATTCTTCTATGTTAGGATGGAGTAGGAAATGTAGGAATGACTAGCAGTCATTTTAAAGATGACCTCATATTTAGTACTTATTTGAGAACAAATCTAAGTTTTTAGAGATGATTATAGACAGCTACAAGCTTTGTCACAGCAAAGATGCTGTTATAAAGTGTGTATTTTAAATGAGGACACAGACAAAACCAAACCACAGGAGTAAACCATTTTGTTTATCTTATGCATTTGATATTCTGAAATTACCAGTTGAGGGCTGAGTAGTGTGTGTATTCACTCTTAGATGACTTGAAATCTTCAAGATGAGGTCCTGGCTATGGAGCATGGCATACTTCTTGCATTTTACATTCTGTCAGTTGACACAAAGATAAGTTTTATGACAGAGTTTGTTTCCTTTTTAATGAAATTGCAGTGTCTAAACTTAGTGTATGCAACTGAAGCATGATATACCACTTAAAAAAGGTCAGTTTCCTTGTATGTTATAATGCCACAGAGCTTTAGATTTATTTTCTTTAAGTAAATTGTTCATGAGCAACAAAAGATGTGTTTGATGTTTAAGATTCTCACTTACTGAATTGCAAAGTGAGTTCTCTGAAGGATTTATTTTATTTTTCATGTATGGTAGCCATCATATTTCAACATCTCTGATGTCTCCATTTATTTTTGTAATATAATTGCATATCTAATAAACATGATAAGATTGTATCCTAGCAAAAGCAGTAAGATTCACAGCCTGCAGAAAAGAATAATACAGTGTTAAAAATCAAAGGCAAGACCTTATGCCTTGAACAAACCATCCAGATAAAACCGAGGCTATTTTATTCCAGATAATAAATAACCCAATGCCTTCATTAACCTTTATTCTTTTATATTAGCAGTCTTGGCACCATGGCTCTGAGCTGAGCCCAGCAGGCTGTCCACGAAGTGACATTTTAGAGATTGGCAAAGCAGTGCACTTTGTGTCAAAGTACACCATCTTGAGTCTTTGTCCTTCACAGCAGGAGAAAGCCTCTCTGGATCCTTTTGTCCTTTTGAGTGCATGTACACAAAGACATATGAATATAAGAATTTTTCCTGTCCATATGAAAAACAGATTATTCACCTTTCGTACTTAGGACAGAAAACCAGGTATCTGAAGTGATTGAAAGTATCTTAAAACAAATTCAGCAAAAGACAGAACTTAACAATAAACATGATTGTTTCATACTTTCTTTTTTTTTAATTATTTTTTAATGTTTATTTATTTTTGAGAGGGGTAGAGAGAGAGGGAGAAAGAGAAAGAGAGAGAGAGAGCATGATCAAGGAAGGGGTAGGGAGAGGGAGACACAGAATCTGAAGCAGGCTCCAGGCTCTGAGCTGTCAGCACAGAGCCCGATTCGGGGCTCAAACTCACGAAATGCAAGATCATGACCGAAGCCAAAGTTAGATACTCATCTGACTGAGCCACTCAGGCCCCCCTTATACTTTCTTAAAGATGCATTTCATTAAAGGTACACTAAGTATTTAAATAGAACACTTTCTGCTCTGTCATTTGTTCTAATAATGTAAATAATTATTTACAGAATATAGATAAGCAAGATGTGGCAGTCACAAAACAGATGAATGGAGTAGTATGCAGTATTTGGAAGTGACGTGCACATGGCAACATGGCTGAATCTTAATAATATGTAACTGAATGAAAAAGGGAAGAGAGATTTCTACATATAACAAAACATCATACAACTTAATTAAAAAGCATCTATTTAAGACAGCAATACATATATTTTAGAAACAATATATGTGAAACACTTTACAATTGTAAAGGTTGAAAGTGTGTAATCGGAAAGCAGAATGCAGATAAAGATAAATGGGAATCGATAGGTAGACGAAACAACAGAAGGACCTGTGTGGACCAGTGATGATGATGGGCTTTATTGAAAAATTATAATTAACATATACATATTCCTGTGAGGTTTAAAAATAAATTCCACTGTGAATTGACCCTGAAAATTATTTGAGACTTTTTTTTCCTTTTTTTCCATATTCTAAAACACATGGTGTATTAATCAATGAAAAAAATATCAAATAGACTTGTGTGCAGGACCAAGTGTGGGTAAAATTATAAAATAGTAAAATATTATTTCTTAGGTCATCTCTGAGTTTTTTCTTCACTTCTGTGACTTTATTATCAAAAAATTCTGCTTCTTCTTCCAGATATCATAATTTAGTAAACTCTTTACTTCAGGATTGTTGAGACATACACACAATCTTCTGAGGAATAACTGGGATACAGGAATAAGGGGAACAAGAGAAGCAAATAATCACATTTACCTAGTACCTAATACCCTCTACTATACTTTTCACTATGTATTTTGATTTTACATATTTTGAACGTCTTTTCTGTACAAGGGAATTGCTCTATAAATACCACAGCGAACAACACAAAGTCCATGTCAATTTGGAGTTTATTTCTTTGGGGAGACCAACAATACACAAACAAATTTATAGCACTGTGTAGTAGTAAATGCTGTGAAGAAAAAAATAGAGAGACGTGATGCATAGTGGCAGGAAAGCTATCATTATGGACAAATAAAGGAGAGACTCTCTGAGAAGATGACACTGAATAGAGCCCTGAACGACACTAAGTCAATGAAATATTGTAATCACTCTAACATCCCTTCTTTCTCCATAGGATTTAGCTGAGCAATAGTTGTGGTGAAGTGGGAATGGGGGAGGAGGGGACTTATGTGGCATTATAGTTTCAAGTGAGTTAAATAAAAGGGTAGTCTCACAATTGTTCCATATTGGCATTCACTACAGTGGATATAAATCTGTCTGGGCCATTGCATTGTCATCCTTCACAATGGCCTTCTTGTTCTGTCCTCCTCCCTGGTCTCTGCTTTATGGTTCAAGTGCCTTCTGCTGCCTTGTCCCCTTGTCAAAGTCACAGAACACTCTCATTCTTTTTCTCATTCACTTGTATTTTATGATCTTCTCAGAGGCAGGAAATGCTAGGCCGGGCTGTCTTTCAGGCCTGGTTCAGACCCTTGGCATCTGAACATCCATCTCTGCTCTATATTATGCGAGGTGAAGGGAATTTCTTCAAGTTTTCTCCTTCTCAGGATCCCCAGTGGAAAAGTGGAAGTGTCTCCCTTAATTTTGTATTTGAGCATTCTTTTTGGTATTCTATTATTATTCAATGCCTATTGGCTCCAAGATCTTTATTAGTGACAGATGAGATGGTACGTGTGGGACTTGGTACATTCCTGGGAAGCCATTGTTCAAAGAAGAAATTTGTCTTTCTTACTCATAAGGAGATAAATCATAATATTATGTAGAGTGTTGAAAAGAAAGGTTTTAAAAGGTTGAAAATATATGCCAAAAGGAAACCAGGAAAAGAAATATTACCTAGTAAGATGGAAATAATAGATGAACGAAAAATGAATGCAAATTAATGATACCACTTACAAAACGTAGAAATTAAGAAGAAAAATGAACACGCATATTCTCACATTTACCCAAGGAATATAATTGTATACTTTGTGATTTAAGATCATTAATATTATCTTTAAACATAAATCAACGCCACTAGCTATGTCTTAACTGAAAATAAAGTGCTTTACTTTAATATAAAACAATTGTGTCCTAATTCCATGTTTGCTATAATTGATAGACAATACTATATGTCTACTTCACCTCTTGCTCATAACATGATTTTTAAATAGCCATAAATAATGTTCGGTTCTTCAGATCAGCGAGAGCAGTAATCTTGCCTCTAGCATTAATTAATTGGCGGCTTGTACAGTTGAGAGGCACAATTTCATTTATGTAAATATTCTGTTTCAATTACTCTGGGTTATAGATGAATTGTGAATAGCTTAGTTATATGAAAAAATCAAGATGCACTTTAATTAGTACATTCAGGTCTATCTGTGTAGGGATAAAAAGAATCTGAAAGGCATTTCATGTTTTGTACTCACTTTGAATTCAAACTTTATTTTTTAAAATGTTATTGCTATTGTCAATGCTCACAAAGATTTTATTGTTAAAAAGTAACGAATTCTATTATAAAGCTTTTAAAATATAACTAAATCCCTTATTTTATATGTATGTATTTTTCCCAATCATTTATGAATTTGTTCTGTCCTTCAGCCAACATATAAATTTGTGGCGTCAGGCATGATTTCTATGGAACAAGACATACTAATAATAATATCTGATATTTACTGAATGCTTACTATGACCCAGGATTTTTTTCCTAAGCACTTTGTATGTGTTAACTTATTTAATCTTAAACACAATGGTGTGAAATATTTACTACTACAATTACTCTCATTTAGCAGATGAGAAGACTGAGGCTAGGAGAAGTTAAGGTTATTATCCAGGTCATATAACTAGTAAGAAGTGGATCCAGGATTCAAATACAGGTTCCTAGCTCCGGACCACAAGACTATACTGTTAAATACTATAAAGAAACTAATTATTTTAGAATTACCATACCAATAGCAGCTTCCGTTTAGGTGACAAACACAGTGCTAGAGGTTTTATATAGATTATTATCTCTTCAATAATTTACTAGGCCTTGGCCTCTTTACTTAAAGCCAGTTGACCATAAAGGTGCATATCTATTTCTGGACCTTATTCTTTCTACTAATATACCTGTCAGTATTTACACCAATATCACATTTAATGCTTACAGCAACTTTATAATAAGACCTAAAGTCAGGTTATGTAAGTCTTCCCACATTTCTCCTTTTGTTTTTATGTTTGTTCTGGCTATTCTAGATCCTATGCATTTCCATTTAAATTTAGAAATCAACTTTTTAATTTTTGAAATAAAGCAAAGATTACTGAGATTTTTTGGTTATATTTTTTTAAAAAATCTAATGTTTATTTGTTTTTGAGAGAGAGACACAGTGTGAGCGGGGGAGGGGCAGAGACAGAGGGAGAGAGAGAATCCAAAGCAGGCTCCAGGTTCCTAGCTGTCAGCACAGAGCCCGATGTGGGGCTCAAACTCACGAACCACAAGATTATGACCTGAGCTGAAGCTGGATACTTAGCTGACTGAGCCACCCAGGTGCCCCAAGTTTACTGAGTTTTTTAAATTAGGTTGCTTGTTTTCTTATTGTTGAGTTTTAAATGTCCTTTGTTTATTTTGGATAGCTCATTTATATCACATGCATTCTTTGCAAACAATTTCTTCCAGCCTATGTTTTGTTTTCTCATTCTCTTGATGAAGTCTAGCTTATTGTATTTGGTGTTGTATCTAAGAAAGTGTCACTACACGTAAGGTCATCTAGATTTTCCCCTATGTTATTTTCTAGTAGTTTTAAAGTTATGCATTTTACATTTAGGTCTATAATCCAATTCAAGGTAATTTTTGTGAAGGATATAAGGTCTGTGTCTAGATTCATTATTTTGTAAGTGGATGTTCAGATGTTTTAGCACCATTTGTTGAAAAGACTCTCTTTGCTTCATTATATTGCCTTTGGTTCGTAGTCAAAGATCAGTTGACTGTATTTATGGGAATCTACTTTTGGACTCTCGATTCTGTTCTATCGATCTTCTTATCTATTCTTTTCCCCATTCTACATTGTCTTGATCCCTGTAGTCATATATTTAGTCTTGAAGTCAAATAGTTCCAGTCTTACAAATTTGTGTTCTCCTCTTTCAATATTTTTTTGGGTATTTTGGGTCTCATGCCTATCCACATAAATTTTAGAACCAGTTTGTCAATACCAATAAAATAATTTGCTGAAACTTTAACTGCGATTTCATTGAAACTGTAGATCAAATTGGGAAGAACTGACATCTTGACAATATTGAGTCTTCTGATTCATGAACATGGAATATCTCTTCATTTTTTAATTATTTGATTTCACTCATCAGAGTTTTATAGTTCTTGTCAAATAAGTCTTTTACATAATTTGTTAGATTATTACTGCATTAGATTTATACATAAGTATTTCATTGGGGGGGCACTAGCATAAATGGTGTTGTAGTTTTAATTTCAAATTTTACTTGTTCATTGTTGGTATATAGGAAAACAATTGGCTTTTGTGTACCAACTTTGAATTCTACACCCTTGACATAATTCCTTATTAGAAGTTTTGTTGGTCAATTTTTTAGGATTTTCTGCATAGATGGTTATGTCATCTGTGAACAAAGACAGTTCCATTTTTCCTTCTCAATCCATATACTTCTTATTTCCTTTTCTTTTCTTATTATATTAGCTAGTATTTTCAGTACCGTATTGAAAGTACTGCTTTTTCTGCATCTGTTAATGTGATCAAGTGTTTTTTTTTTTTTTCCTTTTTAGCCTGTTGTAATGGATTATTTTAATTGATTTTTGAGTATTGAATCAGGCTTCCATACCTGGGATAAATCCCACTTGGTCTTGGTGTATAATTTGTTTCATACTTTTTAAAAACTTGATTTGCTACTATTTTGCTGAAAATGTTTGCATCTATGTTCATATGAGATATTGGTCAGAGTTTCCTTCTTTTATAATGTCTTTGTCTTGTTTTGATATTTGGGTAATCCTGGCCTTATAGAATGAGTTAGAAAAAATTTCCTTGCTTCTATTCTTTGTAAAAGATTATAGAAAACAGGTATAATTTCTTTCTTAAATATTTGGTAGAATTCACCAGTGAACTCTTCTGGATTTGATGCTTCTTGTTTTAGAAGATTATTAATTATGGGCTGAATTTCTTTAATAGACATAGGCCTATTCAGAATGTCTTTTCTTCTGTACATTTTGGAAAATTGTATCATTCGAGGAGTTGGTCCGTTCCAACTAGATTACCAAATTTGTGGTATAGAATTATTCATAAGATTCTTTTATTATCTTTTTAATATCCATATGATCTACTGTGATTTCTCTTTCCTTCATTTCTGATGTTAGTGATTTGTGTGTCCTCTCTCCCTCTTTATTATTTTCTTTCTCTTCCTCCTCCTCCTCTTCCTCCTCCTCCTCCCCCCCCTTTTCCCCCTCTCTTTCCCCCTTCCCCTCCTCATCCTCCTCCTTCTCTTCACCTTTCTCTTGCTAGCCTGGCTAGAGTTAGTTTTATTGATTTTCACCATGGATTTCCTGTTTTGAATTTCTTTGACTTATGCATTAATTCTTATTACTTCTTTTCTTCTGGTTATTTGGGATTTGTTTTCCTCTTTCTAGTTTCCTTAGGTAGAGGCTTAGATTATTGATTTTAGATCTTTTTAAAATATGTGCTCAATGCTATAAATTTCCCTCTAAGTACTGCTTTCACTACATCCTACAAATTTTGATAAATTGTGTTTTTATTTTTATTTAGTTCAAAATATTTAATTTCCCATGATATTTCTTCTTTGACCTATATATTATTTAGAAGTATGTTATTTAATCTCCACATATTTTGGAATTTTCAAGTGAACTTTCCATATGGTCTAAGAGCAGACATTGCATAATATCTATTTTTTAGACTTGTTCAGGTGTATTTTATGACCCAGAATGTGATTTTTCTGGGGCAATGTTACATGTGAGCTGGAGAAGAATGTGTAATTTGCTTTTACTGAATGAAGTTGTCTATGGATATCCAATATATCCAATTGATTGATGATATTGTTCAGTTAAACGGTGTTCTTAGTGATTTTCTGCCTGCTGAATCTATTTCTGATAGAGGAGTGTTGAAGTCTCTGACTATGTTTGTTGATTCATCTATTCTTCCTTGTAGTTCTATCAGCTTTTGACTCACATAGTTTGACACCCTGTTTCTTTGTGTACATATTTTTAAAAATTATGTCTTCTTGTAGAACTGACTCTTTTATCATTATGTAATGCCCTTCTTTATCTCTGATAAGTTTCCTTGCTTTGAATTGTGTTCTGAAATTAATATTCACTCCTGATTTTTAAAATTAGTGTTAGTATTGTATATTTTTCTCCATATTTTTCCTTGTAATCTATATGTGTCTTTATATTTAAAGGGAATTTCTTGTAGACACTATATAATTGGGCTTTATTTTTGATAATCTCCTTTAATTGGCACATTTAGGTTAGTAGGATTTAAAATGATTATTGATTTCATAGGATCAATACCTTCCATGTTTGTTACTGTTTTCTATTCATTGCCTATATTTTTGTCTTTCAGTCTTTTTCTCCCTTTGGTGGTTTTAACTGAACTTTTCTTGTGATTCTATTTTCTCTCTTCTCTTAGCATTTTCACTTGTACTTTGGTTTTTTTTCATTTTTCTTAGTGGTTGCCCTAGAGTTTGCAATATTCATTTACAACTAATCCAAGTCCACTATCAAGCACTGTGCCACTTCATGGGTAGTATGAGCACCTTTATTAACAAAGTATTTCTAATTCAGCCCTTTTGTTCCTTGTATCATTGCTGTCATTTATTTCACTTATACATAAGCATACATAGGCATGTGAATAATCAAATATATTGTTGCTGTCATTTTTTGATCCATTAAAAGTAAAAAAAATAAAGATTTTTACTTTATTTTTACTTATTCCTTCTTCAGTTGTCTTCCTCTCTTAAGGTTTATCTGACTTTCTTACCTATATTCTTTTCCTTCTTTCTGAGAAACTAACCTTTCTTGCAAGGCAAATCTAGTGGCAACAAATTCTCTTTTTTTTTAAAGTCTATTTATTTTTGACAGAGAGAGAAAATGAGTGTGAGCTAGGGAGGGAGATACATAATCCAAAGCAGGCTCCAGGCTCTGAGCTGTCAGCAGAGCCTGACACGGGGCTTGAACTCACAAACCGTGAGATCATGACCTGGGGCGAAGTTGGACACTTAACCGACTGAGCCACCCAGGCGGCCCACAATAAATTCTCTTAATTTTTGTTTGTCTGAGAAGGTCTTTAGTTCTCTTCCACTTTGAATAATAATTTTTCAGGACAGAGAATTTTGGGTTCTTAGATTTTTTTCTCACTTAACACTAAGTATTTCACTCTCACTCTCTTCTTTCTTGCATGATTTCTGAGGAAAAGTTGGATGTAAATTTTTTGTTCCTTTATAGGTAAGGTGAAGTGTTTTTATTCTGTCTTCTTTCAAGATTTTTTTTATCTTTGATTTTCTGTACTTTGAAGATATACTTAGTTGGAGATTTTTTTTTTCTATTGTTTTTTTTTTTATTTTTTTGGCATTTATTTTGTTAAGAGCCTCTGAGCTTCTTGGATCTGTAGTTTGTGTCTGACATTAATTTGAGAAAATTCTCAGTCACTGATGCTTCAAATATTTCATCTATTCCTTTGTTTCTTTTTTTGATATTCCCATTATATATATGTTACAATTTTTGTAGTTGTCTCATGGTCCTTTGATACTCTGTTCTTATTTTTCTTCAGTTTTTGTTCTCTTTGCTTTTCAGCTTTTGAAATTTGTTTTTTTTATATGAAATTTATTGACAAATTGGTTTCCATACAACACCCAGTGCTCATCCCAAAAGGTGCCCTCCTCAATACCCATCACCCACCCTCTCCTCCCTCCCACCCCCCATCAACCCTCAGTTTGTTCTCAGTTTTTAACAGTCTCTTATGCTTTGGCTCTCTCCTATTCTAACCTCTTTTTTTTTTTTTTTCCTTCCCCTCCCCCATGGGTTCCTGTTAAGTTTCTCAGGATCCACATAAGAGTGAAACCATATGGTATCTGTCTTTCTCTGTATGGCTTATTTCACTTAGCATCACACTCTCCAGTTCCATCCACGTTGCTACAAAAGGCCATATTTCATTTTTTCTCATTGCCACGTAATATTCCATTGTGTATATAAACCACAATTTCTTTATCCATTCATCAGTTGATGGACATTTAGGCTCTTTCCATAATTTGGCTATTGTTGAGAGTGCTGCTATGAACATTGGGGTACAAGTGGCCCTATGCATCAGTACTCCTGTATCCCTTGGATAAATTCCTAGCAGTGCTATTGCTGGGAAATTTCTATTGATATATCCTCAAGCATATAGATTCTTTTCTCAGCTGTGTTCAGTCTACTAATAAGGCCATCCAAAGTATTCCTCTTTTCTTCTTTTCTCTTTTCTTTTTTTTCTTTTCTTTTCTTTTCTCTTCTCTTCTTTTCAAGAGAGAGGGTGCAAGTGAGTGACGAACAGGGAGAAAGAGAAAGAGAGAGAGAGAGAGAGAGAGAGAGAGAGAGAAAGGAGGGAGAGAGGGAGAGAGGGAGAGAAGGAGAGAGAAGCAGGTCTCACCCAAAGCAGGGCTCATGTTTTTGCCCAAAGTGGGGCTCATGCTCACCTGAAACAGGGCTGGAGCTCACTCAATGTGGGACTCAAGCTCATGAACCCTGAGATGATGACCTGAACTGAAGTCAGATGCTTAATGACTGAGCCACCAGGTGCCCAAAGCATTCTTCATTTCTACTATAGTTTTTTATATTCTCTACCGTTTGTTTTTTATTCTTTCCTAGGTTTTTCATCTCTCTGCTTACATTGCCCATCTGTTCTTTCATGATATCTAATTTATCCATCAGAGCCCTTAGCATGTTAATCATAATTGTTTTAAATTCCTAGTTTGATAATTCCAAAATTCTTTTCTTGTCTGGTTCAGATTCTTGCCCTGCCCCTCTCCCCCCACCTTCTCTTTCTCTTTTTTCTCCTTTCCTTCTTGCTTTGATTTCATCTTACACTTTTTTTTTTTTTTTTTGATAGCTGGGCGTGATGTACTAGGCAAAAGAAACTGCTGTAAATAAGGCCTTTAGTGATGTGGTGAGTGTTCAGGGAGAGAAAGCATTCTATTATCCCATGATTATGTTTCAGTTTTTTAGGGAGCTTATGCCTCTGGAATTTAAACCTCAGAGAGTTTCTTGGTTCTTTTGTCCCCCTCCTAAATGGGTCAGGTGCCTAGAGTGGCCAGGAATTGGCTTTTTGCCTTTGTGCAGGTCATGATAATACCCTAGCAGGTGAGGCTTTGTTTAACTAGTTTTTCCGCATGCTGGGCTTATTAAGAAGTGTGTGCTGACATATTTTGAAAATGTTGCTTTTTTTTTTCCCTCTGCCAGAATATGAGGGTTTTTTCTTTTATATATTCTGTGGTCAAGCTCCTGGTAATTCTTACAGTATTGTGAGGACCGCCTATGACTCCATCCTTTCGGATTTTCTAACTGTCAGGTTTGTCCTAATTGAGCCTCCAAAAATTCATCAGTTACGGTTTAGGTTTCTCTACCCTGGCACTGGTTCCTGTGGCGGTTCCCCCTTGCCAGTCTCTTCTCCGGTAAGCCACGCCTCCCTGTGTTCTCCTGTCCGGCTCTTTGATCTTGGGGACAGCAGTTTGCTCTGCGTCATCTCTTCTCTTTATAGATGCAGGAAGACTTATTAATTTTTCAGTGTGTTCAGCTTTTTACTTGTTAGTATGGAGTGGTGACTGTCAAGCTCCTCTTGTGAGGAATCAGAAACCAGAAGTTTCTGTTGAGTTTTTTTGAAGATACTGTCAGTTTTAGAGTAGCTGTACCATTTCCCTTCCCACTAACATTGTATAAGCAATCCAGGTTTTCTGCATCCTCACTACTGTTGATTGCTCTAGAGTTTATGGTTTACATCTTTTTTTTTTTCAATGTTTATTTATTTTTGGGACAGAGAGAGACAGAGCAAGACAGAGCATGAACGGGGGAGGGGCAGAGAGAGAGGGAGACACAGAATCCGAAACAGGCTCCAGGCTCTGAGCCATCAGCCCAGAGCCTGACGTGGGGCTCGAACTCACGGACCGTGAGATCGTGACCTGGCTGAAGTCGGACGCTTAACCGACTGCGCCACCCAGGCGCCCCTATGGTTTATATCTTTAACACATCAAAGTCTACCTTCAGAAGATATGATATTGCATGTATAATGTGAGCACCTTTCACAGTATGCTTCTACTTCTGTCCACCAGCTTTTGTACTGCTGTCATACATTCTACTTCTACACGTATGATAAACCCCAAACACATTGTTTTTGTTTTTGTCCTTAAACAATTGATCATGCTTAAGGGTATATAAATAATTATATCTTTATATAGACCCATAAAATAACTAGTTTTAATACTCTTCATGTTTTGATTTAGAACCAGGTCCCCGTATGCAATTATTTTATTTCTACTTAAAGGACTATATTTATAATTTCTTATAGTGTATGCCTGCCAATGATGAATTCTTTCAGCATTTGAATATATTAAAGACCCTTTTTTTGACTTTATTTTTGACAGATTTTGTTTTGCTGGGTAACAAATTCTATGTTAAAAATTGGTCGTTTTTATATTTTGGGGAGAAGAGTGTTTTTTTCGGTATTTAGATGATGTTACTCTCTTGTAAGTTTTATTCGTTTGAGAAGAGATCTGGTGCCATTCTTATTTAGTGCTTCTGTGTGTAATCTGCCTTCCCCTTCTGGCTGCTTGTAATTTTTTTTTCTCTTTACAATCAGTTCAAAGCAGTTTGATTCCTATATGCCTGTGTATATTTTTCTTCATGTTTTTGTTGTTGTTGAGTTTCACTGTGTTTTGGGGGGAATTTCTGGGTGTATAGTTTTTAACAAAGTTGAAAAATTTTTAGTTATTATATTTGTAGATGTATCTTCTGTCTCTTTTTCCTCTCCTTCAGGGACTTTAATTACATATATAGTTTGCTACCCAGGTTGTCCCACAGTTCATCAGTATTCTGTTCATTTTTTTCCCCAAATTTTATCATCTGTCTCAATTCTGAGTCAGTTTCAATTAACTAAGTTTTTCCTTTTAATGGGCCATATTTCCCTGCTTCTTTGCATACCTGACAATTTTAGATATAATGAAAGACATTGTGAAGTTTTTTGTGTGCAGAGTATTTTTATATTTCTAAAAGTATTCTTCAGCTTTATTCTGGAATGTAGTGTTGTTCATTGGAATCAGTTTGATCCTTTCAGGTGGTGAATTTATGCTTTGTGGCTGTAACCAGAGCAGCATTTAGTCATTGCAATTTTCCTAAAACTGAGGCAAGACACCTCTTAGTATTCTAATTCAGGATTGGCAAACTACAGCTTGAGTGATAGGGTCTGTTTTTGTAAATAAAGTTTTAAACACAATCATGTCTATTCATTTATCTGTTTTCTCTAGCTGTTTTTGTGCTACAATGGCAAAAAGGAGTAGTTATAATAAAGACTATGTGACCCACAGAGACTGGTTCTTTAAGAAAGATTATGCCAATTACTACCCTAATAGATGCCTCCTGACTTATAAAGTTTCCACTCTATCTCTTGGGAACAAGTATTATCTAGACTCACGGTTGTTCTTCTGGCCTCTGTGATACTCAGTATTGAACTGAATTCTGGAGGGAGGCCCTCTGCATCTCTAGGCTCCTCTCTCTGCACAGCTCTCTCCTGTACAGGATTTTGTCATATAAATCCTGGCCACCGTGGCTTCTTGGGAAGCCCACTTCTGTCTATTCAACTCAAGATGACCATGGGGGCTCTGGTAGGTCTTCCCCTCCCAATTCTGTGGCATATAATCTTTCTCCAGGCAGAAAGCTAGGGCAATCATAGAGATCATGTCTCCATCTCTTGGGGATCCCCTCCTTTGTTGAGTGATGTTTAACATTCTGAGAGCCATTGATTTATGTAGTTTGCCTTCTCTCCCCTCCGCTGTTGTTGCAAATGAAGGCAGTACTTCAGTTCCTGCTATTTGATCTTACCTAAGTGGAAGTGCAAGAATTAATTTCTTTTTCTCTAATAAAAGAATAAATGTGAAAGTCAGATAATAACATTTAATAATTTGGATAGACAAGAGGGTGCTTGTATGCAAGTAGTCTTTGCTGGTTTCATTAAATGTAAGAATATTTGACTCTGATGCTAGCATTGATTATTTTATATAAGCAAAATTGTTTAACGTGCAATTTTAACAATAATGGAACCATCTTTAAGATATATTCCAAAATACATCATCATTATGTTGTTTTAATAAATGTTTTGGGGTTTTTGTTGTTATTGTTTTTGCTTGTTCTTTACTATCCTTGTCCCCTCCATTGGGAACACACCTGTATTTGAGCAAATTACTTTTCTTACTTCTTAAAAGAAGGGAGAAAACACAATGGGAAAGTGTCTCACTAAGAGACTACTAGAAAGGACTTGTACAATTTGAACTTGCATTAGGTGACTTGCAGAAGATTTGGGAAGCGAAGTTTACTCTAGATTAGATATTTTTGGGAAGTTGAGGCAATTTTATGATAAGTATATAATAAATATTATCTTTAAGGCAAGAGGAATAAATTAAGGCTAATGATATAATTAGTAAGGAAGCAGCGGTCACTCCTATTAGTCAGGATTAGGATGTTGGTGTTTTTTGTGGCGTAGACAGTGATTATATTATCTGTGTTCAGGCATGATTATGAAATGATTTTGTTTTTGTCTTAATTCATCAGTATCATGGAGTAACCTTGTCTGATGTTGATGTTCTATGAAAGTGTTTATGTTCAACAAAAGAAAACCAAGCCCTAGCCATCAGTGCCAGGCTAGCTCCCAGATGTGTTTTTATCTTTCTTGTGGTGTTATGATGAGAAAGACCACGTGATAGAGTGACAAGAACTCTGCACTGGTATTTATTTATTTATTTATTTATTTTAATTTTTTTTTCAACGTTTATTTATTTTGGGGACAGAGGGAGACAGAGCATGAATGGGCGAGGGGCAGAGAGAGGGAGACACAGAATCGGAAACAGGCTCCAGGCTCTGAGCCATCAGCCCAGAGCCAGACGCGGGGCTCGAACTCACGGACCGCGAGATCGTGACCTGGCTGAAGTCGGACACTTAACCGACTGCGCCACCCAGGCGCCTCTGCACTGGTATTTATAAGACTTAGGTTAACATCATCCTTCTATCATCTGTGGTCCTAGGATATGTAAGCTAAAATTGCTAGGGTTTAATATTTAATATACCTCAGGTAAAATTTCTGTCTCTAATTCTTCATAAAATCAGAGGATTGGATTTGATGGTTTCTAAAGTGATTACCATTTCTTGCATTCTACAAATGAGAATTTTGCTTAAAGCTAACAGGATGTTGAATAAAATGAAACCATTGAGGAGTTTTATTATTTTTTTTTTTTAGATATAAGTTTTATAGTAAGAATAAGTAGCCTCTATGCTGTGTTTCCACCTTCCTGAATCTCTAGGAATAAGTCCATGAGTTAAGCTGCCTCTTATTTCATCCTCCCCAACAATGCCAATTATATTTCATTGAATGACTCTGAACATAATAAAATTCATTTATTTCCTTTTAATAAGAAAGGTGTCATATAATAAATAATCATCTTCATTCCCTTCCCTTACAATCTCAAATCAATATGTTTTATGGGAAATTTTTTCTTTAGTATTTTATGGTCGTGTTTATAAATAAAACAGAAATGTTCAGAATTTTAGAATTATATTTATTACTATGATCCATATTTTTGTCTTTCTCTTCTGTGTAACTACTTGTTCTGATCATTTCTCACATTTAGCAATGAATCTTTTTTAAATGTTTTATGCCCAGGTAATCTAAAAGGAGAGCAGGTATTTGGTTAGTTGGTCTGTTTTTTGCCTTGGCTTTCCCACAAAAGTTCTACTCTGTTTAAAGTCATTGGATATCTCTTATCTCTTTCCTAACTGATATTTTTCTATATTATGGTGTAAAATATTTTAAAAAGCCAACATGTCTTTATGTGTGTCAGAGTCTTCTTTGCTTGATCCTCTAAATACCTAGCCCTAGTTGCTAAGTCAGATTACGTTTCCTTTGCCATAAATGGCTCAATCAGGGTAGAGCAAAGTGTTACCTGTCTGTCTGGTGTGGGATCTTTTCCAAGTTGACAGATGGCTCTGCTTCATCTGTCTGATCCCAGGAAATTTCCTAGGAGAATCATAGATGAATGTTCATAGATACAGTGAGGGGTTGGCCTGTTAAGTAACCAGTGAGAATCTGCTTCAATTTATCTCTTTTCCTTTAACTTATAAAAATTATCAAAAAAGGGATAATATGATCCACATAAAGTTCTTTGATGAAAGAAACAGATGGGCATGTGATAACTTGGTAACAAATACACAAATATATTGGAGAATGAAATGTAAAGTTTAGTGTGTGATTTTATTAAGCGCAAATATTTTCATATTTTTCTGGACTGCTGGTTTAACTGACCTCTTTTCTGGAACAGGTTAGCAATGAAACATAGAAGGTCGATACAGGATGTGGTGGCATTAATCCTTTGGAATTTATGATCTGCTACCCTTCTGCATTGTTTTTAGCCTCAAGTGTATTATTAGCTCAACTGTGATCTCAGCATTATAGGGAATCAAAGTTGCACATGGTAGTCCCTTCAAAGAGCTAAAAATATAGCTGGAGAGGTAAGATGTTAAACATAAAAAATTATAAAAACCAAGAATTGCCTAAAAGGAAACAATCACAGTGGGCAATGTCACATTCACAATAATATATGCATTTTCTGAGATCATCCCCACTTGATAAAAGTTTATTCTCTTCTTAAAGTGATATATTATGTGTAGAATTCAATGTCTATGTCTTTGCAGAGCATTCTATAAAAATCAGCATAAAAATCTGAATATGTGCCTGGCTTCTCCATTTTAGAGCATGGTTACACACATATGCACATGCAGAAAGCCATAGTTACAGAAGAACATATTCATATAGAAATGATTTCATAGAGAAGGTGAAATTTGAAGTGCATTTTAAATTATGATGATTGAAGGAGGAAGGAAAGGACATAGGGCATTTGAGGAAGAAGAAATATACAAATGAAGGTTTGGAAATAGGAGATTTTGTCCTGAATATAGAGGATGATGGAAAGACTGGCCTGGAAGGAGCAAGGGTACATAGGGGAGAAACAAGAAATAAAATTACATAACTGAAACAGTGTTAGTCTTTGGAGGGTCTTCAAAGCTGAGGTTTAATTTTATGAGATAAATACTACATTATCATTGCTATTCCATGGTCAAAATATTTTTACCATGAGGGAAATAAATTTCCTCATCTGCCAGAGGAAATGTGGATTGAATGAATTTATATATAAAAGCTGAGATCTGACATAGTAGAGTAGGAACAAGACAAAATTTTGAATTTCGGTATTTTAGTGTATCATGAGAAATTTACTCCAAGTCTCAACAGTCTTTTGTGTGAAAAAATGGGTTATGATAACAATAGGACCTTCTTCTGGTGCAATGTCCAAATAAAAGAATTCATATTAAAATACCTTATCAAGTAATAACATTTTTTCTGCATTAGTTATTTACCTTTCAGTTAAAAAATCTAGGCATGAATTGATAAAAGCCTGGACAGTGATGGGGACATGAAAACGAAATGCTTGGTTCTGAAGAAACTTTGTTTTCATGGTACATAATTTCTAGTTTCTTTCCAGTTCTTTCATGGTTTTGCTCCAGTAGAGCTCCCAGCCACACAGCAGCTCAGGATCCACGGTCATCAAAGTCCATCAGTCCAAAGCTATGCCAGTCTCTTTAACTGCAGTTTGGTAGGACTACCAATTGAAAAGAGAGAGAAAAGCATCAAAACTAGCTTTTTTCTTATTTAGAATTCCAGAAGAATAATGCTGCTATTGGGAAAAAAAAGTGTGATGTAGGACAGAGAAGCAGTTTGTGTGGTGAAAATGGGGGAGTTCAATTTTGAATAGGATGTGCTCCGTTTTGGACATATTGATAGTTGCTGGTAGGTCATCTAAGTGAAGATGATCTGCAGTTCATTTCACACAAATTGCTTGTTTGTGAAACAGGGTGGGCTGGCCATGCACAGATTTTGAAGGCAGAGGAAGAAGAATACATTGAAGGCAAGAAAGGATGTTGAGAGGGACACCTGGGTGGCTCAGTCGGTTGAGTGTCAGACTTTGACTCAGGTCATGATCTCACAGCTCGTGGGTTCAAGCCCCGAGTGGGGCTCTGTGCTGACAGCTCAGAGCCTGGAGCCTGCTTTGGATTCTGTGTCTCTCTCTCTGCCCCTCCCCCGCTGGCGCTCTGTCTCTGTCTCAAAAATAAAAATTAAAAAATTTAAATAAGAATTACTCACAAAAGAACAAATATTATATGACTCTCAAAAATAAATAAACATTAAAAAATTAAGAAGGGATGTTGAGAATGGCAAAACCAGTAACAAAACAAGAGCTGGAACATTTTTATTTACTTTTGGGGGAGCCCAAGTCAGGGAGGGGAAGGGACAGAGGATTCAAAGCAGACTCTGCACTGACAGGCTGGCAGCATCTAGCCCAACATGGGGCTCGAACTTGTGAACCGTGAAACCATTACCTGCACCAAAGTCAGAGGCTCAACACACTGAGCCACCCAGGTACCCCAATAGGAAATGGAATCTTAAATAATTTTTTTAAGTTTATTTATTTTGAGAGAGACAGAGACAGTGTGAGTAGGGGAGGGGGAGAGAGAGAGAGAGAGAGAGAGAGAGAGAGAGAGAGAGAATCCCAAACAGGGTCCACACTGCTAGCCCAGAGCCCAATGCAGGGGTTGAACTCATGAAATCAGGAGATCATAACCTGAGCTGAAACCAAGAATCAGAGGCTTAATTGACTGAGCCACCCAGGTGGCCCTTAAATAAAATTTTAAAAAGAGGAAGTGGTCAGTGGAGTGAGGTAACAGTTCAAGAAAGTTGAGGACAGAGTATATTCAGTTAGAAATATTTTTTTATTTGGTTGGAAAGAAAGAGTTTCATTACAGGAGAGGATTGGGGGTTTAAGACTCACAAATAAGTTTGATAAAAGCCAAATGGATGCCACTAGAATGGATCAAATACAGGAAAATTGGCCCAGGAATCTGAAGAAAGAGGACAATCTGTGTGTCCAGGAGGGGAGCCTCTTATTAAAGTGTATGTATGCCAGATATATTGTGAGGGGAGGTTAGTAATACTTGAAGGTCTCAGGAAAAGCGAACTTGGCTGCTTGATGAACTGGGAGAGAAAATAGGTAGTTCAGGAGTTGAGTGCCAGGTTGCAGGGTATAAAGTCAAAAGCTCTGATTCTCAGCAGAGAGAGGGCCCTGTCCCCTTAAAGGAAACATGTTAGTATCTCAGAATCAGTTTTTTCCAGATTCCTTTAGCCCCCAGAGTTTCTATAATATGTCTGAAAATGGTGTGCACTCCAATAGAAAAACTATATAGTTTTAAAAAATTCTAACGGGAAAAATGTGTCTATGAAGCATATAGAGGCATAAAAAATAAAATGTGAGATCAAGTAAATGAACAGATATCAACATGGAAAGTTTTGTTGCAGAAAGGCAATGTGAAATAGCAGAAGAGTTCCGAGATTAGGAAGACCTGGACTGCATTCTGGCTATACTGTTTGGATAATCTTCCAAAGTCCATTTATGTCTTCAGCCCTAAAGGATATATTGGTGCAGGCCTTTATAACAAGAGTTTTCTGGGGATATAATAAAACAATGCATGTGAAAATGGTTTAATAAATGCTAAATCACTGTACAAATTGTTAGAATGTTTATTACTTTGATGGTTGTTACCTAAGTGGTAGTAGGTGAAAGATTTGACTCAAATCTGAAGGCCTTGGCATTTTAAAAAGTAATTTACCTGAAAAAGACAAGAATAGAAATGACAATTAGAATTCAAATCAAGAGATTTGGGGAAGACATAAGAATTATTGGTCACAATTATTTGCGAGCAAGCCACCACCAACTTATCTTCCCTGCCACTGAGCAGAAAGAAGAGAGCTCATATTCACTTGAAAAGATTATGGTCTATAATATTTTCAGGGAAGAGCCTAATGTGCATTACAACATGCAACTAGAGATAAAAAGAGAATCAAGACATAATAATATGTATGTGTTCTTTTACATGTATTACTATATTTGATATATTAAAATACTGTGAGGTAAAACTATTATCCCCATTCTATACATAAAGAAACTGAGGGCAAAAATATTAAATAATGATCCCAGTTTGTCACACATATAGTCTGTCAGAGTTGCCTAATTCCAGTCTAGTTTTCTTAGCGGGGGAAAAAAGCCTGTGCTCTTTCCAATATTCCTTTGGAGACTTAACTTTTAGTTTAAAATTGGGTTTATGTGTATTTCACGTTTTTATTTTGTAACTGAACTGAAAAGGGCTACTTTTTGGTGAGGTGGATGAAAGCTCACAGTAGCCCTTGCTCTTGGAGGAGACACGTACCCTTCCCTTATTTCTTTCATTTGAGAAAATGCCGTAAGCTACGGTTTCAGTCACTGAAATGCTACTGCAATTTGAATACTTGACATTTATGCTTCTTTCTTTTTCCTTCTTTCTCTCTCCCTTTCCTTCTCTCCCTTCCTGCCTTCCTCCCTCCCTCCCTCCTTCCTTCCTTCCTTCCTTCCTTCCTTCCTTCCTTCCTTCCTTCCTTTCTTCCTCTCTCTCTCTCTTTCTTTTCTTTCTTTCCCTCTCCCCCCCCCCCCCCCCTTCACTCCTTCCTTCCCTGATTCTACTCTTTGGGAATCTGTACTGTTACGACTCAGTGTCGTAACTACTTTCTCCTTCCTGCTAACCTGATTGGCATTGCATATCCCAGCTACTCTGTGGGTATTATGAAGTTGTATGTGAAATCTCTACCTCACTGCAGTATGTACAGGCAAGACTGTTCTCTCCTGCAGATATGTGGCGTAAGTTGTGGTTTTTTGGTGCATTGTAAGCATGTTGAAGCAGCAGCAGCTAAATAAACAAACAAATAACTTTCTAGACTCAATGGGGTACAGCTAAGTTTCTTGAATACCTCTCTGCTTTAAGTTGTTATCCTTTAGTGGCGTCTGGGCGGCTCCCTTGGTTGAAACTCCCACTCTTGATTTTCGCTGGGGTCATGATCTCGAGGTTCCTGGGATGGAGTCTTGTGTTGGGCTGTGTGCTGACAGCGTGGAGCCTGCTTGAGATTCTCTCTGCCTGCCCTCTCTCTGCCCCTTCCCTGGTCTCTCTCTCTCTCTCTCAAAAATAAAATACATAAACCTTAAGTTGTTATCTCTCAAATGTGTGTTTAATTTAATTTTGGATTTATCTAAATACATGAGATTTTCCTATGCTCAAGATATCCTGATAATTTGCTACAGGTGGTCACTATATAGCTCTCTTTCTCCTTAAATGGTTCTTGACTGGATAAGCTGAATATGCTAATTGGGTCCTGTTGGGCTTTAGAAGTAATAGTTAATAACAATAGCAGCAGGATTTTTCTCTTCTCTACATTTGATAAACATATTTTGATATTTTAAAACAATATTCCTAAATCAAGACAAAAAATTCGTTTAAACTTTTCAGAATTGTTAACATTTGGAAAAGATTCTAAGGAAAATTATGCAAATGATCTCCTTTCAATATCCAAACTTCCTAGACTGAAATAAGAGAGTTGAATGAAAAGATAATACTGGGATATAGCATAATATATACTAAAATATATCATTTCAGGGGGTGCCTGGGTGGCTCAGTTGGTTAAGCAACTGACTTCGTCTCAGGTCATGATCTTACGGTTTTTGAGTTTGAGCCCCATGTCAGGCTCTGTGTTGACAGCTCAGATCCTGGAGCCTCCTTTGGATTCTATGTCTCCCTCTCTCTCTCTCTCTGCCCCTCCCCCATTCATGCTCTGTCTCTCTCTCTCTCTCTCAAATAAAGAAACATTAAAATTTAAAATAAAATATATCATTTAAAAAATTTTTTTCAACGTTTTTTATTTATTTTTGGGATAGAGAGAGACAGAGCATGAACAGGGGAGGGGCAGAGAGAGAGGGAGACACAGAATCGGAAACAAGCTCCAGGCTCCGAGCCATCAGCCCAGAGCCTGACGCGGGGCTCAAGCTCATGGACCGCGAGATCGTGACCTGGCTGAAGTCGGACGCTTAACCGACTGCGCCACCCAGGCACCCCAAAATATATCATTTTAGAAGCCAAATGCATTGTGTAGACAGATTTCATAAGTACTCATTCAATAGAATAATAATTCTATGTCTTATTTAAATTTTTTGGTAAAGAATTCAGCTAACATGAAAATATTTCTTTTTTTAATTTTTTTTTAAACATTTTATTTATTTTTGAGACAGGGAGAGACAGAGCATGAACAGAGGAGGGTCAGAGAGAGGGAGACACAGAATCTGAAACAGGCTCCAGGCTCTGAGCTGTCAGCACAGAGCTCCATGCGGGGCTCAAACTCACGGACCGCCAGATCATGACCTGAGCCGAAGTCTGGCGCTTATCCGACTGAGCCACCCAGGCGCCCCTGAGCCACCAAACATGAAAATATTTCAAAATATTTTTAGTTCTAGTAAAATAAATCCTGTTTTCTGCAAGATTTTAGATATGTTTATGTCATCACCAATATTCTTAAATATTTTTGTTTTATTTTAAGTTTATTTATCTGAGAATGAGAGGGAGAGGCAGAGAGAGGAAAGAGAGAATCCCAAGCAGGCTCTGCACTGTCAGCACAGAACCCAATGCAGGGCTCAAGCTCATGAACCACGAGATCATGACTTGAGCTGAAGAGTTGGGTGTTTAACCAACTGAGCCACCCAGGTACCCCTTAAATAGTTTTATTATATATTTGCTTCATATTTACTTGATAACAGATCTACCATGAATTTCCATAATTGAGTTTTTCTTACAAAATACACTTTTAATCTGTGCTAACTCAGAAATAAATGAATGAGTGACAGAGGACTATGCCTTTGCAGATAGGAAGCAATATTGTTAATTTTGCCCAAAGGAACAGTCGACCATGCCAGGAATGGCTGAATAATTAAAAGGGAAAGATAGAGAGTGCACACACCTGTTGTGAGTGATTTGCCAAGTGAGTTTTATTATCAAAATCTCTTTTCTTGGAGTTAACAGAAGGAACTGGTTGTTTTTGAAGATAAGATCTGGATAAATGGTCAAAAGACAAAATATAACAACAATATATAGTTTTATAGATATGCTAGAATGATTTTTAGGTTCAAGTAATATGAAGCTTCTCTGATTACTCCCCTCATTTTAGGAAAAAAATCCTATTTTCAATTTTTTCACATAGTCATATCAATCAAATTAGCCACCAAAATATTAATTGATTATCTACTGAGGATTTGATAGTTCGTCTAAGACAATATAAACCTAAAAAGAACTATAAGGGCTGAAGGGATTAAGGACTCCTTCAAATGCTCTCTACTCCTAAACTCTACTAATTCATTTTTTTACTAATAGGCTGTGATAATAATAATGATAATAATAATAATAATAATAATAATAATAGTAGTAGTAGTAATAATTCAAAAAATAAAATAAAAGCTTATTTTTCATTTACTTGCTTTACTACATATTTATATGTGAAATACAGATTGTATATAATATATACACATAATGTTTATATACATGGTATGTGTTACATACTAATATTATTTAGACATACACATGGAATTCCAAATAATATCGCTAACTATAAAAAAAAAAAACTGTACACAGTGTTTTGTTGTGGTTGTGGTTATTGATTTGCAGTAAAATCTCTGATGAAAGAAATAGAGCCCCAGCATAAAAAGAGGTGCCACATAGAGGCTTTTCTTTCTCCTTGTTGGGTCATCTACTCGAACTATGCTTCTTCTCCTGCCTTTGACTGTTATAAACAGTAACCATGAGATTCAACATTTTTTTTTCCTCTGTTGCCCTGCTCAAAAGTAGATGGAGGCAGAATGGAAAGAATACAAATATCCCCCTTTCTAATTTATAACATCCAGTAACTTCCTTCTCCGTCCTTCCACAACATACCCCAAAAAATCAGAGGTGCACATTATATAACAGAATCTCAGAATCTCAGAAGGAAGAGAAACAAACTCAGAAATATGATAGAACATGAACTTTTGTAGTACATGAGAAAAATTTGAAATATGGTGTGTAGTTTCTTTGTTTTTCTGCAGGATCAAAACTGGATTTTATAGTTTTATTTAGATAGAAAGGAAAAAAAAAAAACGAAGATGAGCCATGTATAATATACCATGGCAGATGGCTTGCTACCGCCTCCCCCAACCATCTGAGTAACTCTATAGCCTGTCTACATTTAATTACCAACAAGCCACACCCTTGTTTTTTATTTCTAATTTTTTTAATATTATTTATTTTTGAGAGAGACAGAGAGAGAGAGAGAGAGAGAGAGAGAGAGAGAGAGAGAGCTGGCGCGAGTGGGGGAGGGACAGAGAGAGAGGGAAACATAGAATCCAAAGTAGGCTCGGCATGGGGCTGGATTCCACAAACCACGAGATCATGACTTGAGTCATGACCAACTGACTGAGCCATCCAGGCGCCTCCTGCTCCTTCTGTGAGTAGATAAGGCAACATTTTTCACTTATGGGGAGAGTGCCCACAACCTCAGTAAGAGTTGGCTTTCTTTAGTTTCTTTACCACATTGGGTATGCCTTCATGGAACTATCTACTACACATCCAGAGAGAAAATGTGGGAATAATTTTCACTTTTATCCTATCACCAGGTTGAGACTTAATTTCTTGGACATGGTTTATTCCTATCTCTGTGATATAGCACAGTACCTTGCACTTCTTTTCTTAGTTAATAACTCTTCTTCCAACCTATTCAAAATGGACCTGTAAAAGCAATGTGGGCCTTGGTATTTTAAAATGATCCAATTACAAATAAAATTCAATTAAAAAATTTTATAATTATACCTCAATATGAGTTACACTAGGAAGTAACTAGTTATTATATTAAAAAAAGCAAAGCTAACTAAGGACAAATGAATTAATAAACTAAAACAGTACCCTTTAACTTAATATTCTTCCATTGTATAGTTTCATTTAATAAATCAATCTGCTATTGATCAAACACAGATTTAGTGTCTGGTTAATTTTTTGCAAAATGTAATATATACATACATTCAGTCAACAGGCATATATAATATTTTAATATTTGATACCAATGCTAATTATTAATTTTATTTAATATTAAATAATTAAATATTAATTTTAATAATTTTATATTTGATTTTAATCATTATAATAAACAATCTAATTGAAAAGCAAATATCTATTTTGCATAATATTTCTTAAAGGGCATTTTTGGTTAATCAATATTAAAAATGACTGAAGATAATTTGAATGAAGCTTAAAAGCTTTTAGGTTATTTGGCATTGAAAGTGTATCCCTTCTACTTCATTTCAAAAAAGAAAAAGAAGGATACCAGGTCTGTGTTCTGAAAAGAATCATTACTCAAATAGACTAAAACATAGTTATTCACCTGAAATTCTAATTTTTCACTTTATGCAAAGCCAGCTATTAAATCTGTCCAACCCATTTTGGAAAAATAAGATCATATTAAACATTATTGAATTTAATTGCCCCTCCCCACTGCACACAGATAGCTAACGGATTTAATTAGAACTATGGCTCTTGATTGCAGGATAAGGGAAGCAAACTAATATTTATTGCATATGTATTGTTTGCAAGGCACTCACACCTATTTTTCATCTCCTCAAAACAACTTCACCAAGTACATATTATTTTACACATAAGAAGAAAACATCTGAGATTCAGAAAGAGTGCATGATTTGCCTAATATCATGAAGCTATTAAAAAGCAAACCTATTATCAAATCTATGTGTGCCTTGCTATAAAGCCTAACTCCTTGTAGAACACACTACCTCATTCCTAATGTAGTTAATAATGTATCATCTTAAAATCTAACTTTTTGTACATGCTGACATCTCAAGTGGGCTATAAGATCCTAAATGATTTGGAGCCTGGGATTCCAAAGGTGTGAACTTTAAAATTTGGAGTGTCAATTTAATTCTGTCAGTTACTGGCAAGTAGGAAAAATCTATAGATCTCATTTTACTGATACATAAAATGGGATTATGACATTACCCTGATAAATTTGTATTAGTGAATATGACTATTTAAGTTCATATGTAACAGATATTTACTGCCAGTACAGATGAATTCCTTTCTTATTTCTTATACGTATTTTATTTTATTCTTATTTTTCACTGGGTCTATCATGTACAAAGAATCTATAAAGATAAGTCAAAATTATTAAGCATATATCATGTAGTAGATACTTTTGTGAACATTATCTCTTATTAATATCTCATCACAATCTTCTGAGATGTTAACCTGCCCCAGGGTTTATTCTGCTTATCTTCTAAAAATCTGTATTTTCCATGGGCATTTGATCTTTCCTATGGTCTCACAGCTTTAAATATACTTCTAGATAATTTCTGTGAGTTCCAGACTCCATGTATTCAGCTACATACTTGAAATTTCCATTTGAATGGCTAATCGATATATCAAAAATATATCTGACCTAGAGCTCTTCATTTTTGGTTCTGTAACCTGATCCTACCCAGCCTTTGTTAACTTCAGTAAATTATACCTCCATTCAACTACTTGTTCAGGCAAAAACCTCAGAGTCATCATGATTCCTTCCTATTACTCATGATCTGACACATCCTACCCAACAACAAAATTTGCCTATGGGCAAAATTTATACTTCATTTATCCACTTCTGTTATCATTGGAATTGATCATCTTGGATCTCTTTGACCTTCCTGACAGGTCTGTTCCTTCTAATTGCACACTTGTAACCCTTTGGCTCTACATAAGAGCCAGAAGGATCTTTTTGAAGACATAAAGTACATGATCTCTGATGGCTTCCCATTGCCAGGAGAAAAATCCAGACTTCTTACCTTGCCCTACCAATTTCTAGCTGATGTGATTTCTGCCCAGTTTTCCCCCTTGTTATATTTCAGCCATACTGTTTTTCAGGGAATTTCTTGAATAGACAAGCTCATTTCTGCCTTCAAAGTTTAATGTTTGCTACTATTTTTAACTTGAATACTTTCCAGCAGTTCTTTCCAGCTCTTCACAGAACAAAGTTTCTTCTTACACTGCAGATATCAAACCCATGTTATCTCTTTAGTGAGTCCTTTCTTCATGAGATCATCAAATGTGTGGTTTATGTGAGATCATTTCTAATAGTTTCCTGTTTTATCTCATTCATAACACTTACTGCTACTGGGTTATCCATTTTTCACTTGTGTGTGTGTGTGTGTGTGTGTGTGTGTGTGTGTATTTGAGTATAAAATAATATATAGTTTATGAAAGCAAAGATCTTTTATGTCTTTATTTTTCTCTCAGCATTGCCTTTTACTTTTTGGAGAAAAGGATAGGAGGAAGAGGGAGGAACAGTCCCAGGTTGTTGCCAGAGTGTATGAGACTGGTGTACAAGGATGAGATGAGATGGCCAGGTAGATGAGATGGCCCCCAAAATTCTTTTCTCTATTAATCTCTATACTTGAGTGAAAATGATATGACATATGCATAATTGTCTAGCACAGGGTATTCAATAAATGTCAGTTACCTTTTCTAGCAGGGTTCTCCATAGGCTATACCTAGATATCATCATTCTTCCTCTTTCAGGGAATGAAGATCACCTAGAAAACTAGGAAACAAAAAGTACAGTTCAGTTTGGGTAATGCAGTTGGCTAGCTGGCTTGGTGCAGGGCCTTACTGTGTCCCCATCCTCCCCACTCCACTCTGCCAGGGTGGGGCCAGGAATAGAGTTTCTCCAGAGACTTCCCTGAGGCCTAATCAGCTTGTCCTAGAAGATTCCATGTGGGGGGCTATGGGCTGCAATTCTCTGGTGCACAGTCCTCTCTTTTCAGTGATGATAATTGTATGGTTACCGATTTCATGCGCTGTTTTCAGGATCTCAACATTGTGCTCAATGTCTTGGAAATCCACATAATTCACAGCTACGATTTTGTCCCCCTCCTGAAGTCTTGCTTGATGTGCATCAGAGTCAGGAATCACCTTGGAGATAAAGATCCCTAGTTGTGAGGCCTTTCCTCCTTGGATATTAAATGCCAACTGAGCTCCAGTGGGCTTCTTCAGTGTGACAGTTCCAGGCAGAAACTGGGTCCTGAGTGATGCACCCTCTCATGAGGAGGAATCCATGCTTGGGGATACTTGTAGGCAGGCAGGAAAACCACAGGGTAGTCATAATAAGGAATCCAGCTGTCCATCTCCAGTAATGCCCCACAAGCCTCAGGCACCTCGGGTTCCTCAGGCTCTGCTCTCACCGCCAATTCAGACTGGAAACCCGAAGCATATGCCCAGATGGGTTGGAAAGGGCAGGAGCCACACACAGGCCCTCCTCTTCCTAAAACACCAGGATCTTTTATGTCTTATTCCCAGCCATATTGCCAAGTGCCTAGATCTGCGTGATACATACTAGTTCTCAATGAATATTTATTGGATAAACAAATGGGTAGATAAAGAGATGTTATATTCATTCATGAATGATGAAAAAAGGCTGAAGAGTATAACATTCTAAACAGAAAAATTAAGAATAAACAGAAGTCAGTTTATAGAAATAGGTGTCTACAATCTGTGTGTGGCATACATTTATCAATGGTTAACACATAAGCATTGATTTATAAAATACACATTCAAGAATTCTTCAGAGTGATTTTCCCCCAATTATCAAGATATGTTTAAAGAATAGTGGCTTCAACTTATCTTAAAATATGTGAACTAACTAGACTTTCATATATTTCTACTCAAGTAAGCGTGAAATTAGCTGAGATGCCTTATATCCTTCTACAAAATGTCAATATGAAATTCAAATCCATCATTGAATGTGGCTAACTTGTTCTTTACAGTTGTTGTATTGTGGCCTTAAGTCATACACCATCAAAATAGCTAACATACCATCTCATTTTCCATAATTTATACTTGTCACCTCAAATAGAAGAGGTACAGTCAGGGTTGCAGCATCACTTGGCTTCAAGGATATCTTGTATTCTCTCCTCCATGGAGGTATATAATGAGACAGCTCTGGCAATGATTGTGGTAAAGTCTCATCTTTGCCAAAATACTTTAGTTTGTTGTGCCCTCCCCACAAGATTCCTGCCCAACAATCACACTTATCAAATGTGGTTGTTGTCAAGTGGCATAATTAATTTTCTTCTATTTCATGTAGGGAAGGCAGGGGAAAGAGAAACCTGTTATGATCCATGTAGAAGCATCACATTAAGATTCCAAAATTGAACTGAGGCAGTTTTTTGAGGGTTTGAATTTGAAGCATTTCATTTCTGTGAAGAAAAGCCTTCAAATGACAGAATGAGGTAACATGGAAGCTGGAGTAATGTTGACAGATGACTTTCGTCTGGCCTGGTTATTCAATAACTATTATATTGTTTTAGGAAACTCCCAACAGATAGCAGTGCAGTATTATATAAATTCTGATCAAACAGGGGAGAAGACAAGATAGAGGTCACCTGTTCTCTGATATTAATTCTTTGAGTCTTGCCTCACTTTCCCATCCTTAATGAAGTCCATCTCTTTCTCTCTGAACTCCAAAGATAATTAGTTTGTTCCCTTCTATACTACAACTTATCATATTTATATTGTGGTGTGGTCAGTTGTATACATCTTCCATCTCACACTAGCTTATAGCCTTGTCAAGGGAAGGATCTGAGGTTTATTTTTCTTTCTCATGGATACTAATAATAGATCATAGCACTGGAGTTTCAATGTATGTTTAAACAGTAACTAAAATTTCTCTTAATAAGTGTTCATGAAACTTTTGTTAATAATTTGTAAAAATTATCTGTTGGCAGAAAAAAAAGGAAGGAAGGAAGGAAGGACGGAAGGAAGGGAGGGAGGGAGTAGGGAAGAAATAACTCCTAGTTAGAGTTACTTTTTAGATAAGAAGGCTTCAATCTAAGGAGTTTAGCTAAGAGCTAAATTTTCCTCATATTTTCAAACCTTTATTTTAAGTCCACTGGAGGTAGGAATGCCAAGTATCAAGATATCAACTAAAGCTTTCATCCACAAGGTGACAGCTTGCTCCTAATGTTTAAGCAATTAAAAGATCTATCTGGGAGGCACTGCTTTGCCAACATGAAAGTCTTCCGCCTCAGTGACTCTGCCACACATTGCAATCCCTACATGAGTCCCATTGATCTCTTAAGAGAACAACAATTAATTCCAGGTGTCTCTTTGGGCAAAACATATTCCTGGCTCACTTGTGAAATTGCATGTTTTCTAACAAGTCTCTTCACTTTCCACATTCAAAGAAAGTGCATTTACCTCATATGATGCAGTATGTTATAAAAGCAAATATTCTATAGGAAGTATTTGCTATAACTCTCCAGTGTCTCCCCAGGGAGTGTCTCCCTCTGTGACCTTGGACAAGTCTTTCCAGCCTCAATTTTCTCTCTTTTAAATGTGAATAATAATTTTGCTGCTTATTACCTTTCCAGAATAGTAGTGATGGGAGAGGGCAAGTGATATAAAATATTGCAAAAATCAGAAATATAGATGTAAGGTCCTAGGAGAAAGTAGTGTCAGATAGATAGACTCCCTCAGAGATACTACATTTTACTGACAAATCCTCAATATTTGTAGCATGTACAGAGGTAGTATTTGTGCCTAAATTGTTTGGAAGTAAGACAAGAATTAAGCATCTAGGAGAGAATGTAAGAAAATAGCATACAAAAAAAAATCAGAATAATTGCACTATTTTCCCCTTCTGAAGATTAAGGGTGAAGCAAGAATTTTGTGTATCTTTAGCCTTGGCTCAAAAGCAAGTAGGAGAAAATTTGGCAAATAGAAAAAAAAATCCTAAATTCACTCTAGGAATATACTATTATCTTCTGTGTTTTCCTATCATTTTTATATATTAGTTATTACCCAAAGCAGTTATTTGGCTAAGAGAAAAGTAAAACAATATATAAAGTAGGTTTGATGACAAAAATGTAGACTTCTAATGTGTATACTTCATCCAGTGTGTTTTCTATTGATTATCTGAAAAATTCCTTGTATCATTCCTTGTTCAACCTGAACCAAAATAAAATATTTCTGAATAATATGTTTCTAAAAGTAAGAGTTTCAAGGAATTTGAAACTGTTGTAATATAGTCTAAAGAATTGTTACATGAAGGATCAGAAAGACTGGCTCTGCTTTAATACTGTAGGAGAGAAACAGTTTAAATGAGGAAGGACACTTCTGAATTCTTGACTTCTAAGATCTACATTGTTTTATTATGAGAAGATATTTGATTTTCATCTTCAATACTTTGCTTCATTTCACATTTTTTTCTTGTGGTAATTTTGATATTAGGAAAGATTAATTACAAACATTAAAATTGATTCCTTGGATTTAATGGGATTGCTTGAAGTGATTTTATTTATTTACTTACTTACTTACTTACTTACTTACTTACTGATAAGTTATAGGCAAATTACAACTGCCCAAGAGCAATCTCTTCCAGTTTATCAGTGCAAGTATCTGTATGGCTTCAAAGGAAAATAAATAGGCCCCCCATTAAAAAAATAAATCTATGCAACTAAAAATCAAGAGTTTCTTAGGAAAGTTTTGTAACTAAGAGACAAAAAGAAGAAAGGATCAATAGTAAAGTAGCCCAGACAAGATTTTTTAAATGATGAATTAAACATGTCTATAATGGTAAATTCAAGTTAAGAACCCATTTAGTCTTGGTTCAATATCCTAAGCATATTTTCAGAAGGCAAATACATCCACATATTTTGTTCTCCTAAGTATCCTAAGATACTATATTCTGGGATTTCATAGCTCCTATACTCCCAGTTTCTGGTTAAATGATCTGTTTCTTATGTCATCAGAAATAAAAATTCTGCTTAGGTAAAGAGTTAAAAATTGATACTTTGCTTTTTGCTTCTTATTACCTTTCACAATTTAACTTATCTCTTTAAAGGAAAATGGCATGTTCTTTTTGGTATCAGGCTACATCAAAACTAATGACTTACCATCTCGGGATGGATGGGGTGAAAGTCATCTTAGAAAGCAAATGGTCTGACAGAAGTAAAGGTGCTACCTTCAGCATGAATTTTTTAAGCACTCTCTGTTTTAGAAGGATATTAATTAACAATTAAATAATTTAAAAAAAAACCCTGAAGGTAGTTCAGAAATAAAAAGACAATCTTTGAGTGAGTAACAGAAAAAAGAAAATTAATTTCAGTTATTGCATAGTATTAAAATGGTAAATCAATTTATTTATCTTTGCTAGAATAAGGTAGTATAATACTAAGTATGGTGTAATGGAGTTAAGTGTTGTTGGTTTGTTATTATATGTTTTATTCTTCATTCATTCAGCAATTATTGAGTGTTTACTGTAAGAATAATAATAGCTAATATTCATTTTGTGCTATGTTCTAAGCATTCTTCTAAATCTTTTATTTATTGTTTGTTTGTTTGTTTGTTTGTTTGTTTATTTATTTATTTTTATGAGTTCACTCATTCTGTACTCTGAACAATCTGGGCAATTCGTATGCTTTTTAACACTTTTGTTTTTCAGATAAGGAAGATGAGGCAGAAGTAATTAGTTTCAAATCACACACATAGTTAGTGTAAAGCCCAAATTTGAATCCCAGAAGTCTGTCTTCAAAGTCCCCAATATCTTTTCTTTTAGGAATAGTGATAGATGATATCCTAGCTCTGCTTTCAAAGAGCCTAAGCTCTGGAAAGTGGGAGGGATGGTCACACATGTGTAATACCCAGTAGAAAATCTCAAGGTAGACAGGAGACATCAAGAAGATTTCAGAGAAATGATGCCTTCAAGGGGCAACATTCTCCCCAAGGATAGAGAGAAGTCAACAAATACAGATATATAAACAATTAAACCATAGAAAGTGTTAGATATTATGTTTGCATTATGTATCAATCATAGTGGGAGCACAAAGGAGAATGTAACAAATATCCTAGCAGCTGCAGAGAAGAATAGAAAAAAGTTTCCTGAATCTGGAAAGGGAAACAGATGATCCAAGGGAAAAGTTGAGAAAAGTGAGTACTGAGAAGAAGTAAACAAGTCTGATGGAGCATGAGATAGCCAGACATGTCTGAGGATAGCAGGGACTTCAGTTTACTTAGAGCACAGAAGGGGGAGTAGGTATCTACTTCAATGTAGAACCTCGACATATGGCAAAGAAGATCACTAAGAAAAGGAATAAATGAAATACTGTTTACTTCCCTCTGTAAAGATCCTCAGCCAATCACAAAAACTCTTTCTACAAAAGGAGGGAGGGGGTTTGTTATAACATGAATCCTTAGTAAAGGAACTACTATGGAGCCAGGCCCTTTAATACATAATTTATTCAATCACTTATTTATTCAGTCATTATGTTCAATATCTTTATGTCATTTATGTCTTTATGACATTCTATGTCGTTATGACATTATGTCAATGTCAGTGTGCTAGGAACCTTAAGGGACACAAAGGTGAAGATAAATAGCATCCGTCCTCTAGATACACCCTTAAACCCTTTCAGGCAGAGCCATGGCATACTGGCTTAGTAACAATTCTGATGAGGTGGTGCCCATGCAGACATAGGTGTTACGTATTTTGAATATTAGTCCTGCTTGCAGGTAAGTCGCCTTTTGCTGAAGCACGTTCATAAAATGTTGTAATGGCCCGTTTTACATTTTAAAGGATTATTTGAGTCAGTTGTTAAAGGCAGTCATTAATCAAAAGCGAATAATAGAAACTTACAATTAAGTTTTATTAAACAATGAAAATAAATACTCAAAACTCCTTGCTTTTTAAAAATATATTTTACTCTTTTCTATGCTCTTGAAGTTATTGTTTATTTTATCTGTATTGTAGAAATACTATGCAGGGATGTGCTACTTACCATTCATCTCTTTCCAACTTTGCATTCAGTGATAAATTTGATAGATGTTAAAAAATAGTTAGGACTATTTGCATCATGAATATAATCAAATCTATAAATTAGAACTCTATTTTCCCCTGAAATCTGGTTGTTAAATATTTATCAGCACATAACTGCTCATTCATAAAATAGCAATACAAAGTGTATCACTGTGTGTTCTTACCTGCTCCAATTAGAGTAGACCAGTACCCCAGTCTGATTTCCTCAGAAATTAGAAGCTCATGCTCCTCACCCATTTCCCTAACATCAGCAAGTTTAGACTAACCTTTAGCACCATCCTACCATATATTCTGAGTTTCCTGGCATATTGGTTCTCAACCCTGGCTATACATTGGAAACACCTAAAGAGCATTAAAAATTTTCCAATTCTTGCATATATCAGAGCATTTGATTCAGATCATCTACCAGTAAAAACTGGAATATATATAATCCCAAGGTTATTGTAGTTGTAAAGCCAAGGCTGAAAAAGTACATCAGAACTTACCAGTAACATGGGTGTTGCTGGAGTGAGTCATCTTTTGTTGCTTAAAGAGAATGTATTTCACCTCCCACAAAGTAAGCATGGGGGAGAACCAAGTGGTGGTTAGAAATGACCAGAAGCCATGCTTAAAACAAAACAAAACAAAACAAGGATTCCCACCAACTGTCCCATCACCCTGTTTCCTCCCTAGCCAGGAATAATGCCCTTTTACAATCGCGTTTTGTTCAGTTAGTGAACTGAACACTGTAGGCTAAGTAAGGGCTGCCAGGTCAGAATAGGTTTGGTGCTGGTTCCCTCGAAGACTACTTGTCATCATCTTCCTTTGCTTCTTTCCAGAGAATCTATTTTAAACTTTTGAAACATAAAAGAATCTGGGGCTCCTGGGTGGCTCAGACAGTTAAGCATTCGACGTCAGCTCAGGTCATGATCTCAGGGGCTGTGAGTTCAAACCCCACGTTGGGCTCTGTGCTGACAGCACAGAGCCTGGCGCTCTCTTTGAGTTCTGTGTCTCCCTCTCTCTGTCCCTCCTCTGCCCCAGCTCACATTCTGTCTCTCTCCCTGTCTCTCTGTCTCTCAAAAATAAATCAACATTAAAAAATGTGTTTTAAACATAAAAGAATCTAATTATATCCCATTAATCGAAACAGAGGGCCCCCTATCCTGGCCCTCCCTCTTCTAGGGAGAGCTACCTTTTAGTATTACAAGGCCTTGTCCTTTTCTTCTTTCCTAAGGGGAGAATGTTTTTAGTAAATCCCAAGAAGCTTTATGATCTTCATTTTTCTTTGGTAGAAAAATAACACAAACTAATCTCTGAAAGGAAAATTATTTTAGAGAAATTTTAAAAGGTAAATTTATATATTTCCATCTCTTTCCACCTTGAAACCACTATTCACCCTGGCATACCTGTTTCTTTGTTATACATATGTATTATCATCACCACTTAAAAACTATCTCCTTGTGGACAAATTTTACGGTGTCATCGATCACCACCTCCTACTGTTTACAATTTTAATATGGCAGAAGTGATGGGATATCACTTTTATATTATGTTATATAAAACTCCATCTTGCTAGCTCATTTGTTCTAGTCAGGCTGCTTTCTCTCTCTCTCTCTCTCTCTCTCTCTCTCTCTCTCTCTTTCTCTCTCTCTCTCTCTATTTGTGCATTTGGAAGAGTCAAAGTACTGAATGTTGCCAATAACCATCTAAATGGGGAAGCATTTGCTTCCCTAGTCAAATCTCCAGATAAGAACCTAACACTGGCTAATACATTGATTGTTTTTTTTTAATACACCCTTTTTAAAAAAAAAGTTTATTTATTTATTTATTTATTTATTTATTTATTTATTTACTGAGAGAGAAAGAGAGAGAGCAGCAGGGGATGGGAAGAGAATCTGAAACAGGCTCTACTGTCAATTTGGAGCTGACACAGGGCTTGAACCCACAAACTGTGAGATCATGACCTGAGCCGAAATCAACAGTCGGATGCGTAACTAATTAAGCTGATTGGGGTCTGTTGATACTCCAAGCAGAGGATCCAGCTAAGCCATGCCTAGGTTTCTGACTTGTGAGAGAATATACAAATGTTACATTTACCTACTAGTTTGTAGTAATTTGTTAAACACAATCACCTTTAAAATAATTGTCCAACTCTTCAGTGTGACATCCATCTTGCCAAACAGTTGACCCAACATTTCCTTCTAGCTTCTCCTGTTGGTCAACTGATCCAAGCACCTATGAAAAGCCCATGCACATTTATACTTCCATTTCCTTGCTTATGTTCTTCCATCTGCTTAGAATGGCCTTCACAGTTTTTAAAACATGAAGAGCAACCATTTATCCTTGGAAGCCAAATATAATAACCACCTCTATGCTCTCAATAAAAGCACTCTCACCCACTACCCCCTCAAGGTCAACTTAATTGGCTCATCTTTTGTGTGTTCATAAATTTCCTCTATACCTGTCTTATAGGGTTTATCATATTGTGTCAGGGTCAGTTTTTGTGTTTTGTTTCCTTTTATATTGCGAGTTCCCAGATAGTGAGCACTGGGTACTATTTATCTTTATGTCCCCAGAACCTAGGCTAGTGCTTTGACATATATCTACCATCCCATAAATGTGTGTTAAATTGAATTGAACTGTATTTATCCTGCCATAGTTCGAAAATGTCAATGTTTGGCACATTGTAGGCACAACAAAATTTTAAATGAGTATTCTGTGTATAATTGCTTATATTTTTAAACAATATTATCTAAGCTAGAAAAGAATCACTGGGGACAGTAGGCTGCTTTAATGAGATAGGGGCAATTCAAGCTACAGAAATTACCTAATGGATTTTGCTGATAACATCAGGGACTGGCAATTCCATTTCACAATTATATGATGCTTAGAGAAGAGTTGAATAAATACCTAACATTAGGATGCAGAAGAAAATGAAGCAACTAAGAATCTGATAGAGAAATGTATGTAATTATGTTTTTTTGAAAGAAGGCAATACATTGAGAATCAAACCAAAGAAATGAAAAGCTGACTTCCAATTATTCAATAAAACGTAGTGTTTTGCAATAGACAAGCTGCCAAAATACTTTCGTGTTAGGGATAGGTAACCTCTAAAATGACTTGGCAATATAATAGTGTAATATAAATTCATTGCAGAAAATGAAAGTGGAATATAGGGAAGAGGATATAATCCTAACAGTGTATTAAGATGCTAGACATAATACTCAAAATCATGTAAAGACTAAAGGATAATATATTTGAACCAGGGGTGTTCATGTCTCCAAGGTTTAAGAAGCTTTTCATTGAAAGTAAAAGAAAAGAATGACATAATTACTGCACTGCTTGAATACCTGGACCAATCTGAACTCAAATTTGGAAATAATTTGTAGCAAAAGGTGAGGTATGTCTAGAACCTTCTGGAATATTACTACTCTTCATCCTCGAAATTTTCAGTCATGTGTTTCCCCAGAATTTCTGGTAGAAGTCCAGTAGCTCCAGTTAACATCAATATAACCTTTGATGAAGTGAAAAACTCTAACATGCATGCTACTTTTCTCAGAGAGGATTGAGTCTCTGCTTTAATCCTGGAATGAATACAGAGACTCCTACCTATTTTGAAGCCTCAGTTTAAACGTGCACTTCTGAGTCCTGTAACCTGCTGCATCTATCATCCTGGGCAAGCGTTAAAAGTCTTTTAATTTTCAGCATTTCCATGTGAAAAAGAACGATAGCTTCTTGTATTGGGCTATTAATGGACACTTGATAGTTTGAATATAAAATAAACCTAACACAGTCTGATATGTAGTAGGCTCTTCAGATATATCTGTTCTTTGTCTTGTCCTTGTATGTTAGGTTCTTAAGGGAACTGCACTGAAATTGGGGTTTACTATTAAAACTCCAGGTTTATAAAGGTCTTGGCCTTATATGTTCAGGGTAAGCTTGCTCCCATGTTCTCCCTGCATTTTAGGGCTGCGCTGTCTTTTTTTCCATTTCTGCTTACACCTATCTTTTGGGATTGATAGAATAAGTCTTTGGAAAATGCTTTTATTTTGTTAAATGTTCTTTCTGAGTTATTTGAGGGTGCTAGTAAAAATTTAAACTGAGTTGCAATATTGTAAGTTTTAACCGGCAGCTGAGTTAAAACAACAAATTCTCTAGGTTCTATCTTTCTTTCTAGGTCTGTATCCCTCTATTAAACTTAGGAGGTTTTATAGAGAGCAGATTGGATCAGGAACAACAAAGAATCTCCAAATGTGGTACAATTTGACCCTCGGAGTATAATTCTTGTTAGAACTTGCAGCCCAAAGAGGTAATTTTCTGTGTATCAGGAACTCTTTATCATCAAACAAAAAATAAACACTAAAGGTGTAGATTCTTCTATGTTTGTTTTTTTGTTTGTTTGTTTTGTTTTACCCTTCAAGGAACAGAAGATACAAAAGATAACTGTCAGTTTAATTCTATTTCTTATTTTCAAAAAGACCACAAAGAATGTTTGGTTGAACTATTTTTTCTAAATTAAAATTAGTTTTTTATTTTATTTTAAATCATTACTTTTGGAACAGGACAATAATTATGCCAGGTCTGGTTTTTTTTTTTTTTTTTTTTTTTTTTTTTTTTGTCCTCACTCAAGACAGTCAAATTATAACAGAACTCATCCAGGGGCGCCTGGGTGGTTCAGTTGGTTAAGCATCTGACTTTAGCTCAGGTCATGATCTCATAGTACGTGAGTTTGATCCCCACATTGGGCTCTGTGCTGAAAGCTCAGAGCCTGAATCCTGCTCAGATTCTGTGTCTCCCTCTCTCTCTGCCCCTACCTTGCTCACACTCTGTCTCTCTCTCTCTCTCTCTCAAAAATAAATAAACGTTAAAAAATTTTTAAAAAAGAAACAAAAAAGAACTCATCCATCTACCTATCACTGAGTTGCATTACTTAAGCTATAGGATTCTTAATTAACACTTAGAAAAATTCAGTTAGTTCACCTATGCCATTATGTTTAATCAGTTTGGTTTTATTAACAATTTTAATAATATTTTAAAGGAATTCTAAATTTAAAATTAATGATAAATTAATGGTAATTAATTATTCTCATGAGTGAGGTTTCTGACACATTCCCGAGAAAAAAAGAAGAGCATGATATTCATCTCACTTGGCTTGGCAGCATGAAAAATATAGAAGGATTACCCAATTTAGATTAAGAACACCTTGGTTCTTCTGTGTCCAACATTACTGTCTATGTGATTTTGGCCAAGATATTTAAATTTTATAAAAACTGCCATGCTAATTTCAGCCCTGCCTACCTCACATGATTTCTGTATATATCATAGTTTAAAGTATAGTATTTATAAACAAACTTTAAATCGCAACATGTATGAATTTAAAGGATTATTTTTGTGATCGTTTCTAAGTATAGACTCAAATTACATTTGTTTGATGTATTTTGACAATCAAGTTTTCTTTCACAAATTGAAATCCAATTAGATCTCTGCAGACCATTATGAACACAGGGACTTATTTGATAGAGTTATTTGATTTATTTATATAAATGTACAATTCAGAGTGCCATTGTTACAACTTATTGAAAAAGAGTAAATATGCAAACACTATGAAATATTATGTGACACAAAACCAACATTTAATATCCGCTGCTTTATTTTCCCTTCTATTATTTATTTAGCATTTTCCTCTATTGTTTGTAAATCCAGTATTAATGGCAGATATATATGTCTCTTGGAGTTAATTAATGGTGCCAGGGAAACACTATATTCTTCAAGTATAAAACAGTATTAGTATTGCTGTACTACCAATAGGACATATTCACATAATTTTACAGTATATAGAGTACCTGAACTAGGTCTTTATAATCACTCTAAATGAGGAAGTTGTGACTCAGAAGTTTTACCAATTACCTAGGGTCAATCAGTTGATTATTTGATAGATATAGATTGATAACTGGGTTTTAGTCTACCTTTAGATAAGTAAAATCATTTATTCCTCTATTTTGAACAGCAGATCCTAACTTGAGCTATCTTAATTTGATTTTTTTTAAAAAAGCTATCTTAACTTGATAAAATCAGCCAATATATTGTAATACTAACTATTGGTGAGCAACATTCGCTGAAAGGATAGGTTATTCTTAAAAAATAGTATCCCGTCTTTTTAAATCACAGGTAGTACTTTGAAACTCACTGAGTTCCTTAATAAAAATGTATTAAGATCCAAGCAATTTGCTAGTTTCTTGGGAGAACATAAAGGTAATCTATCTTCAGATAATATAATTGAGCTGATTCAAAACAAGAAATATATTGAAACTGCTCAAGATGTTAAAAGTTAAGTACCAACATAAATAGTCCAGACAAAAGTGTCATAGGATGGTATAGGTAAAAGCCTGCATCTTTTTTCTGTCACACAATTGAAGGAAGATAATTCTCTCATATGCTTCCTCTGTGAGTAGAACAAGATTTTAACAGATTACATCATGCATAAAGCATATAGAAATTCCAGAACATCTTCTGTAATAAATCTCTCTTTTTCTCTCTGCTATGATTCTTTATACACAAATACATCAGGATTCCATCATTGGAAACCATTGTCTTTGGTTTCTAGTTGGGTAGAATGAAAGGTTTAGAAGTTTTAATGAAGTGGACTGACTTAACATTGTAGAGGTTTTAGGTGAATTGGAAACAGTGGGTGACACATTCTGTGCACAAGTTCATCTTCCACAAAATTATATGAATAGGAAGGGTAAGTGCTAACTTGCCCAATATTAATGTCTTATAGAATGTCTTCACAAAGATAGGGAGATGTCCTCATATGGTGAAGAATCTCTGGTGAATTGAAAACACTCTATAAAAACCATACAAATAAATATGTAAACATTCAGCTTGATAAAATATTGATCAGTGCTAGCTACCAGTCTGAAGCTGTGCCATGTAGCCACAATCACAAAGCTTGACTGAAGACTCTGATCAAGCCAAAGAAAGGATTGTTGGCCCAGCCATGATGAAGCACTGGCAGAACAGTACTGGTGGCCAATGTGTTGAATTGTCATAAGAGGATTTCTCTCCAGCGAAGGAAAGTAAATGATAAGTTCCTCATATTGTAAATTCTAAGGTTCTGGCACTCAGCCTAGTTGAATCACTGTATACTGCCACATTATGCAAAAGGCAGTAAGAAGGCATGCACCTGCTCCTTTGTCACCGAGTTTCCTCCCAATAAACACTATTTATTCCAGGACTGTTGTTAGTGTTGCTTAGTCATTCATCTATGTGTGTTTATCTGATAGTAATAAGAATGGTATATGTTAGGGATGCATGGAAAATCTATTTTGGTGCACAGATTTCCTGTTTGGTTGGGGAGAGAGAAATATTTGTATACAAACGACTGTTTGTTATGAATTAGGGCTACAGATTCATGTAGGATTAGCCTGCTGTTATGAAATGTCATGATTGGACCTCTTACACAAACTTTATTCAACACCAAACTTGAAGACAGGCAATTTTCGTTTCTGTTCTTTGGTGAGGATCAGGGTCATTTGTGATAGGTTCCAGCTTTATAAAGGAGCTAATTTTATAAGTTACTAAGTAATGTATACCCTGGTCTTCTTCTTTCCTCTCCTACAACTTTTGATCTATAAAAACTGAAAATCCAGTTCACTAATATGTGTGTGCGTGTGTGTACGCATGTGTGTTTATGCATTTTATTCTGCAGCTCTGCACCTCATTGGGTTTTTAATTTATCATTATATTTCACATTTAGAATTTTCATTTGGTTAAGTTGGAAATCTTCTGTATAAAATTTTAGAGGTTCTTGTTTTCTGCTCATATTTTCAAGTTTGTATTTAATTTCTTGAAACAATAAGCATGGGTTTTAAAATTACTTGTCTGTATCCCTGGAGGTCTTGATTCTGTCCCCCTGGGGATGAGGTAGCTACTTCTCACTCATGGTGAATAGTTTTCTTGGAGCTAAAAGATTTTATCTACTAGCTACTCCATTTTATTGTAAAATTATTTGGGGAAATTCTTTGTGACCTAGGATTATGATGGGTTTATCCAGAGAGAATTTATTTTGCTTTTATATAAATAAAATAACTTGCTTTTGCCAGTTATTTTGGGCCCATCCAGTCAGAGGTCATATTAAAATATATTAACACTTTGAAGGTTTTGGAAACTAACACACAGTATGAATTTGGATTAGATTGAGGATTGGCTCTCAGAAGTAGGTGTTTTCCACCATTGATTGCTCTTCTCAAAAACAAAGTATATCTACTATATCTCCTAATTTCTTACTTATAGGTAAAAATGGCATAAGCAAGTTTGAGAATAAACACAATTGATTCGTGGTCAGTATTCAACTCAGCTGGTATTGACATCAGGCATTAAGATTTAGAGTTATAGAGTCCATTGCCTAATCCAGCAAGTCAGGTGAGTTTAGGTAAGATAATTTTTTCAGTATTTTAGTTTGGCTGGACTATAGCTAAGGAGATCAGTAGAATTCTATTATGGTAAATCAGGTGAGAAAGAAAGACTTTGCACTACAATAGTGCTACTTAGAATTTATAGGAAGGAGCAGTATGAGAATCAATCAGGATCTGAATGAAAAGGATTCAGTAAATGATATTATCAAGAGAGGGAAGAGTCAGATATGAATAAATCTATCATCAGTAACAAACGATGGCTTTAATCACAAAAATGTCACGCCATCAAAACCTCTATATTATCAACTCATCAAGACTAAAGGCAAGTGAATGAGGATAAGTGATATTAACAGTTGTTTTGAAGCAGTGAGTTATTTCTAAAAGTCTAGGAGTAGAAAACATTAAGACAGGATCTTGATGCAGCATATTTTCTGTTTTCCAATATAATATGTATAAATATATGCATATGTATTTTAGCATGAAGATAAACAAAATCCTTTAATTTCGTATTTATTCCTTTTCCTTAATCAGTAATTTGTTAGCAAACACTGAGGAGGTTTTGAAATATGGGGTAGGGGATTGTATACTGAAAAGTCTAGTCAAAACAAATACATTTCCTCAATTGCATTTGTAAAATTTGAATTATTATTATGATTGCTTCTACTTCCACTCAAAGTTAAGTTTTAGACATACCTGAAGAAGAAGATTAACACTTCTTATAGGATAAAAAGGAAGAAAAAAATCATCTAAAAAAAACACACAAAATTTTCCCTACTTAGTAAAGCAGCTGCTGCTCCCACCTGCTGCAGTTTATCATTGAATAAAAATTAAATACATGATACCCTGGAGGTAATTTTTCAATTACATAAAATGAATAAACCATGATGATAGAAGAAACTGCCAACACTTAACCACACCAATACATGTACAAATAAATTATTTATATTATTTTATTGTCTTCCAGTTTTATTTTAAGGCAGAGTTCACAATTGGGCAAAAGCAAAAGCTGAACACTTTTTGGTACCAACTATTAATTACACGAGAATCAACCTAGTCATAAGTGGCAATGCAAAGTTATCCTTAATATTGCTGGAAGTAACAGATTGAGTATATGCCCTTTGTGCTTTTGTTTTCCCTTTTGTATTTACCTACCATATGGCTTGTGGCAATCCGGGAACAGTGACGTGATTATCCTTACTAACCTTAAAGATAGTAATACTTAATGAATGTGAGTCAGAGATATATTTGCATGAAATCATGACGTTTGTCTTGGTCTTATGAAAGTATTCTTTTTTTTCCTCTACATCTTCAGCCTAACTACGGCTTAGGCTGTCTCATTTCGAAAATGGATTATTCTGTCCTTTTTCTGTAAATTCAGTCTAGCAATGGTGTGCTTTAATACATTCAGTAAAATTAGAGTTGCTGTCCAATTTATAATCTCAATCACAGAAATTTTTCTCCTAATGTGTACTTCCCTTTATTTTGTTGCTATTTCACACCTTAACAGTGCTTCCACTTTCAACAGTGATGGCCTAAAGAAAGGGAGAGTTGTGAAGCTACTTATTATTTGGTTTTCTCCTTTTTCTCAACCACTGTTCATATAAACCTTTTATCCACCCCTGGTACTGAATGCCATGGAGTAGGGGACTTGTCTACAGTTTTACTTCATTCGTACAAATAACAGTTGACTGGTGATTCTAGCATAGAGGACACATGTGGTTTTCTTGGACAGCACCCCATTTTACTTCACCAGTCCAAAAGGATCCAAATGAGTAGACTCATTTCCCTTCATTTCCTGCCCGTTCTCCCCCTTACCTCATCACCTTCATAGGTACAGTATTTGAGATGAGCTAAGTAAATATCAAGACAAAGCAAAGTTTCCTTTCTCAAACAACCACGTACTCCCTCTTGCAGAACCACAGGGTCCATTTGGTTGTTCCTATACATACCCATTTTGGGGCTAGGAGGATGACTCCATAATCTTCTTTCTAGGCAAAATGTACTATGGCCTTTTCATGGTTAACAAAGGGCAGTTTGGAAGATGTCAAGCTTAAAAAAAAAATCCCTGGATGGGGAGTGAAGGGAAGTTCTGTAATTTTTCCATAGATTTACTCAAATCATCAGATAATACATATTGAGTATCTTATTCTATTGATTGAGGAAGATGGGGAAGAGGGTAGACAATGTATCTTAAAACACCAAGAAAGCTAACCTTTCTCAGTGATACATATATCACTCTATAATATAATTTTCACTGCAAATAGGTTGAAAAACATCTGATTTTTCAATTTGATGAAATGCTGTTGTTAATGATGTTCTTGTTGGAAAGCTGCAATGATTGGACTGGTAGAGGGTGTGAAGAAAGAAAAGCATTTTGGTGGTCTTATTTAACATATAGCACCATGTCACAAATGCTTATGGAGTCAGTATATATTCAGTTACATTCTGTATTCATGTACTGTATCATTATATTAAAACTGTTCCCTATTCCTTTATAATTACATTTTTGTAGTATAAGTCATTGCTATGATTTTCAGAAATCTGTACTTTATATTAGTTAAAAAGATATAGTCATCAGTTGCCCAGTTTTCTTAATAAACATATTTCAGAGTTCACTCTGGGTGCCTTCCAAGTTATTTTCAAGATTCTGATTATTATTTCACATTTGAATTTATATTACCCTTCAACCTGACCTTTGCCATAAGAAGTATTTCCTATTTGGAGAGGCGTACTTGGTTAAATCCCATTTTTTTCTTATTTAATATCTCAAATAGATATTGCTTCCTACAAGTTGCTGATGTTACTTTTGGAAAGAGATGCAAAGGATTCAAGGTCACCTTGGGAACTTTGAAATAATTGTTTGATTATTTTCTACAAGCAATTTAAAATACCCATGGTTCACACTGCTAAGTACGTGACCTTTGTGTCACTTTTTAACTCCCATAACCATTTGGTCAAATTTGTCATATATACCATATCCATATCAGGCATATGTATATGTGGCCATGATGGATACATACAATTTATTATACTAATCAATCACATCAGTAAATCAAATACATTTATATAATAATTTAGTAATTCAAGAAAAAGAGGTTATTTAAGCTTGACATTCTAGATAATTCATTAATTCCATTAATGAATATTAATGATGATGAATATAATGATAATACTTTAAGTCCATTTAAAATAATACTTTAACGGGGCGCGTGGGTGGCTCAATTGGTTAAGCATCCAACTTCGGCTCAGGTCACGATCTCGTGGTTTGTGAGTTCGAGCCCCGCGATGGGCTCTGTGCTGACAGCTCAGAGCCTAGAGCCTGCTTTGGATTCTGTCTCCTTCTCTCTCTGCCCCTCCCCACTTGTGCTCTGTCTCTGTGTCTCTCAAAAATAAATGTAAAAGAAAAATAAAATAATATCCTAAGATTTGTTCATAAAAATATGTTGTCATTTTGTATAAAACAAATGGTCAGGAGTGAGATTAGCTATTTATGTACCTTTCACAAAAGGTGCAGTTCTTTCTCACCTCTGCCACAGTCCTGGAGCCCCCGATTTTACTGCCTCCATTGCTCCAATCTCAGCATCAACCACCCTCCACATGCCATTCCTGATGCCATGTATATTACATAACAGGATGAGAAATAGGGAGTATTGGCTTTTAATAGTCATAAAAACTCCAAGTTCAGATCTTTCCAACAATGGCTGTAAATCAGAATTATATGTACAGTGTCTGAAAACTCATCCAAAACTTACTGGAAAATAAGGCAACATGTAGGTGATATATATTTTTTTCAGTGCTGTACTAAGGGGAAGAGGACTGAACATTGTTTAAATAAAGGAATTTACATAGTTTGATTCACCATTTACCTTTCAGACATGTTGCAAGTTATAGGGAACACATAAATTTTAGGTATTGTGTTTCAAAGCCCTGGTGAGTAATGTTAGATAGAAAACCACAGGCCCAAAATGATGTCATTAAACCAAGGTTTAATATCTATTTA